>NW_009635271.1:0-10560 GCF_000690535.1 Cariama cristata
GGGGGGAAGGAGAGGCAAGGAAAGAACAGCAAGGAGCAGATCTGCATGTGCTTTATAAACTTACAAGATGACTCAGAAGTTGATTCCTCCTCACTAAGCCTTTCACTTGTCAAAAGGCTATGTAACAGCAGGTCTACCTGGTCAGCTCCACTAGAAAAAAAAGCCAGGTTTGTGTGCAAATACATTCACCAAGTCACTGTAACTCATGTTGAGACATGAGAGTCTCATGTCATCATCATCCCTCTCACCTCCACCGATGTTGCTACTTACCTTTACAGCCAGCAACCTCACTCATGAGGATTTCCACACCACTTTGGTACTTAGCATATCATCCAAGATCAGAGGAAAGACTGGCAGGGAGCATGTGTCATAGTTCAGAGGAGTGACAGAGAGGGTTTACAGAAGGAAATCATGACCAGCAGCACAAAGCATGCGTCACTCTCATGACACAACAGTAGCTGTTGTGAAGCATGTGCCCGATGTACAGGTTTAGGTAAGCTAGGAACCAACAAGGGATGCGTATTGCTGTTAGCACCGCTGGCAACCACATTTTTCTCCAGGCAGTTTTCCCAAGCCCTACTAAGGCATTTCCACAGCAATATAAATTGCTGACTGACAAAACTTCAGACACTTCCAGTCCTCCTCTGTAGATTTCCAAGAAAATTGCACCTATAAATATCCTGCTGCAAAAAAGTGCCAGTGAATTCTCAAAGGAAAACTCTGCTTTAACTGCTGGTGTCAAGGGCCTGATCCACATCTGCTAAGAAATGGATTCACTCTCAAGACAGACCTTCCCCCATGAGTGCTGTATCTCAGGGAAGAATTAAGTCTTGGTAGACAAAATTCTTGCAAACATGAATGGAGACTATGCCAGTGTAACATGTAGCAATTACAGCAACACTTTCACGAGCCTGCAGATGGTTTGCAACCATTTACATGAGATAGCAACCATCTTTCTTCATCAACAGGCCATTAAATTCTCCAGCTGGATTTGGGCAAATTGGTGGGGGTAAGGCAATGTCTACCATTGGCGCAGTTGTGCAGTACAAAGAAAGCGCACATACTCCACACTGCTAAACAAGGGCAGAGGTACAGCTTCATATTTCTTCTCACTGAGAAATGATATCCAGAAGTTAACTGCTGCCTACAGGCCAGGCTCTATTCTGGACCGATGTGCAAGCATTCCAGTATCTGTGGGAGGATCAAAAGCACAAGCCTCACCCTTTCAATTAAAGAGCAGCCCTGAATCAGAACCACTAGGCTGTTGAAGACATTGCGGCCACCCACAGCGGGAAATGCGAGCATGTGTGGAGCAGAAAGCACATGTGCTACTCCAGGCCAGCCCCTGGGTGCCGACACACTGCCCCACCTTCAGAGAGCAGCTTTTGGGAACAGGCTTCAGGGAATCCATCTGGGCAAGCAGCATCACGTGGGGCTGTATCTGCTTACCTACCACCCTCATGCACCAGCTGAGCCTCCGCAGCCTGCTGGAAGGACACCTGCCACCCTGTTGGAGATGGAAAAACGTGCCTTGCTTCTTTGTGCAGTCAGTGCTGAGACTGTGTCTCCAAAAGTCCCTCTGGCCCTGGACCTCCTCGCTGAGGAAGGTTACATGAACCTGAGGGAATCTGCACAAAGTAGAAAAATTAGGACAGTTCCTGGCTTTAATACTTGCATTCAGAAAAGATTAAAGAAGTCAAGCTTATTCTCAGCACAAGGGAAGACTTCAAGGTGACCCAGCCACAGCACTCAATACTGAACAGAGCAAGCGACAGGCACAGCAAAGTGCAGACTATCCAGTGGACATTTTTCTAAATGTAACACTAAAGAAATCAGGCAGATTCTCAGGTAACACAGACAGAAACAGTTCTGAACCTGTTTCCATGAACCCAAATCAATCTTAGGGAATATAATGGAATTACTTCAATTTACACCATGAATATTGTCTTCCACAAAGAATATTTTTACCTGTCACCAGGACAACTTTGTTCCTACCTGCAAGCTGCCAGGTGTTTCCCCTCCACATTATAAAAGACTTGAACCCATTTCAGTCACTGGAAGGCCTGTGGCAGGGGCTACATCCAGTCCTTGTTAGCCTCACATTGGCACTGAGCAGAGAAACACATGAAGATAATTTCTTCAGACCCGAGAGTACCTGTTTCTGTAAACATGAAGAGAACCACCTCCAGCACTTTTCTCCAGAGTTTAATTTACTGTGGAACAATCTAAAAGGCTTTAGCACCAGTCTCTGGTAGGTATCATGGGGCAAAGGGGAGATTTTGGTGGTGCGTGCTGGGAACCTCAGCAGAAAGCCAGAGCTTGCTCTGTCTCCTCTCCATTTACCCTGTTGAGAGAGCACCAGTGAGCTGAACCTGAACATCGGTCAGGTTGTCTGAGCAAGAGAAGTCACAGCAGGGAGCAGAGGGACATAAACTGCAGTTTTCTGTAGGATGAGGGCTGCCAGAAGACAGCCAGTGCAGTGCCAAAGGGCCTCAGCCCCATCTGCACGCTGTGCTCAACGCTTGGATAGGAAAGTACATGGTAACTCTAGGTGCTTTAACAAACCAGCAGTTCCCACAGCGCCGAAAGAGAGACTTGGGCTGAACCAAGACACTTGGCTTCACTCCACCACTGCAAGAGATCAGGCAAAAACGGTAGAAAAGGAACAGAAGTGTCTAACTGCAGGACATCTCTTCAAAACATTGGATGCTGTAGGAGAAAAAAACTCTCTGCTTTAAAAGAAGTCTTCCACTTACTGCCTGTCGGGCAGTCTGAGTGTCCTGAAATCTGGATCTTCATAGGTTGATCACAAAACTGAGTTTTGCTTAATTGTTGTCCATGATAACATCTAGCCTGTCAGCACAGCTGATGCATCCGATAACTTGATCGATCACAGAGTAGAGATGGAAGCAGATGAAATAATGCAAAGAGCTGGAGCAGCCATGAGTAAGTGGACTCTGCTATCCCATAAGCTAATGCAACTGCATAACAGATAGGCCTAAAAAGAATGTAACAATCACCATGCAGTCAAAAAGATGCCTGAGTCTTTGGGAATATAAATGTTAAACCTCTCACTGTGTATGAAAACACGTCTATTAAAAGCAACATCAGACAGAGAAATAATCTGTGCTATTTTCCTCTCAAATGCTCGTGGCACCAAGGAACAGAGCTGTTTGAGAAAAGTAAACATTTGCTTAAACATACCAGCCCAGTGAGTGACTCCAGATTTCAGTTTTAGAAAGTTACACAAATACACACAGCATTGTCTGTTCCTGCTATAACTGACCGAGCTGACAACTCTGCCTTCATCCTCACTGTCCTCTGTTCAGCCACTTCACAGCAGCAGAATACGAGCTCTGGACATGCTGTGACTACCCTTTGACAGCCTCTGAGAGCTAGGAGGGAGCTCTCTGTGCAGAGAAAAAGCTGTAATTCAGCTTTTGTCCAAAACATACTTCCTAACCTTCATCTCCTCATTCAGAACACCCAGCAGACTCATGCAGGAGTTGACCAGTGCCTGCAGAAGTCAGGCAAGCAATGGGACAACAAATGCCAAGGACAGCTCTGAGGGGGAGAGCTGCAAATTGCTTTGAATTCAGTGTAAAACCTCCCCTCCCCATCTTTTCTCAAAAGGCTATATTAAGAGATTTTCAAATGAAGTGATCTTACCTCCATGCTTGGTATAGACAATAAAGTTTGTTTGATGGTTTCTCTATTAAGCAGGGGGCCTACTTCATTACTTGGCTGTTACACAGTTGTACCAGAAAGTCCACTGCAGCTCAAGTTTTTGAATAGCTTATGGTTACACACAGGAAAATTACCTGAGCTCATAGCAGACCACATTGCTGAGAGCCCATAGCTGGCCACAGACACATTACCAAGGGTGTTTGGAGAATCAGCAGAAGGTAGGATATCCCATATAACAGAAAAAGAGATGTT
Source organism: Cariama cristata (assembly GCF_000690535.1). NCBI lineage: Eukaryota > Metazoa > Chordata > Aves > Cariamiformes > Cariamidae > Cariama > Cariama cristata. Next base: position 3,940 of record NW_009635271.1, read on the forward strand.
ACAGTACTAAAGAACATGACCCCCAGCCTGTGTTTAGCAGCTGCGCCTACCATATATCCTCATTTTCCTGAAACTCTGTCCAGACAAGCTTTTGGTAAAGGCAGCCATGATCACATTTTTGAGCATGGTACGTGGGAATTTGGAGCAAAGGTCTGGCAGGAGTGCCAAGGGATGCTCTCTAGATCCAAACTAGTTCCAGGGAAAAAAAAACAAAAACAAACAGAGACAGATGTAAAATGAAGGCACACCTAAGGTACCCAGCTGTTTGCAGGCAGATCAGAAACTCCAGCAGATAAAAGCTTTGAAGCAAAAGCCTATCAGTACAAAAGGCCGCCTCCACCTCTACTCCTCTAAATAAAAGCCTCTGACAAGTTCAGATGTTACTTTCAGGGTTTGTCTCCACTTTGTCACACTTCTTGCTCTTACAGATAAGCTAATGACCACTGGTCCACAGGCTCCTGACGGCACACTGCTACAGTGACAAGGTGAAAACACCCTGACCACACACGCAGAGAACACCTCAAAGGGACAGTTTGCAGCAGACACCGCAGCTCCGGGCAGCGCACGCTCACAGCGCCCCCTACCGCCGCCAGCTCGGCGGAGGCCTCGGGCTCGGTTCTCGGCGCGCAGCTCAGTTCCGCCAGCCAGCCCCCGCAGCCTGGTTAGAGAGCGTTCACGGCTTGCCTGCAGCGGAGCAGTTCTCTTCAGACACCGTCCTCTTCCCCCCCTATGCATATGTGCAATAGCAGCAGTGCCCGAATCCTGACTTGAGCAACTTTCCTTGGAGGTGTAACAAAACACGCAAAGAACATGTTCCAGCTCTCTCTGTCCACTGGGAGCTGTAAGGACAACCAGCGCTCTCCACTCCCTGAAGTATGCTTGCTGCTAGGCATGCTCATTCAGTTATGAAAGGAATTATATTAGTAGCAGTTCTGAACTCTCATCAATGTTGTTTCAAGAGATCATGCTGCTTACATTAATTGATGAGAAAAATCTCGACCCAGTTTAATGGAAGACTGCTTTGAATGCTGACTAATAGCAAATTTTCCATTATTGCCGTTTCCTACTAAACATACAGGCCAAAGGCCTGTACATTTATCTCAGCCTATCAGCTTAGATGCCAAATCCCTCCCGTAACCACCAAAACTGTTATGCTTTTAAGTGGCAGACATACCCCCTAAACTTGTAGTTGCTGTAAACAACTTCCAATCCATTAATTAGGCTGTTGCTATCTGACAGTAAAAGTAACACAGCAATACTTCAAATGCTGCAGGAAACCATTCCTTAAACATTTCCTCAGCCTGTTATCCATGCCTCACTTCTGCCCTTCAGCTACTTCGAGCTGTCACCATTGGGCTAGCTAGTTCATCGCAGCCCCTGCATGTGTGCCCAGCCGCTTTCAGGCAGCAGCCCTTCAGTCGGTATTTAGCACGTATGACCCATCAGCTACAGGCTTCCACAGGCCTAGAACTAGCAACACAGAAACCCTCAACACTGCCAGGTGGTTCTGCTCCTCAGGAACCTAACAAGGCTGCAGAGGGATTGGTTTTTAACCCCATGCCTAATGCACATATCAGCTGTACTCCTTCCCACCAGCAGCACATGGGGAACAGCTACTTCCATCATGAGACCTGGGTTTGAATCTGAATCTGCTGAGACACTGCAGGTTAATGTATATCCCAACTCTTCCCATCAGCTTCATCCAAAGGGGCTATTTCCTTCATTTGCATTGCCAGCGGGGTGTACAAATGCTACCAGAGCAGGACCTGCATGAGACATCTGCCAAGACCTGTTTGACTGTGCATCATGCAGACAACTCCCAACTGCCAGGCTAATGGGCACAGCAGATGGAGAATGCCTTCGCCCTACACGCAAACAGTATTGCCACCATTCAACCCCTCTACGCATGCAGACATTGCACAGCACAATTGTGTACATTGACACAGATTTTTCACCCCTAGCAAGGCCAGATGGGTAGCCAATTGATCTGGAATGTGAAAGTCAGAGGTACAGGAAGCAAAACATCTCAGGGCTCTTTACCTCTCTGGTATTAAGAAATAAGGTATTAGAAAAGCCTTTAGCTTCCTCTTGTTTAGTGATTCCCTATGCACGATTCATGGTTCATTCTCCTGCTCTGCAAACCTGGAAGTTTGCCAAACAGCATACAGGGGAAGGCTGCAGGATCTGAATGAACATCTGTCACCAAGTCTCCCTAGCCAGAAGCAGTCACACTGCACAAGGGAAATGTCCAAATCCTCACAGAAGCTGACATCAGCTTCCCTTCCTTCCCAGACTCCTGTCACTCTTCTGTAAGACACATATGGAAGAATTTGCAAGCCACTGACTTACCTGGGAACATGCTAATTTACACCTTATTACCAGGCCAGCTAAAATCCCCACTGAACCATATTCTACCCCAGCTGCTCCCCAAGGGAGATACAAGGCAGAAGCTGAGGGAGAGGCCTTGTCCAAACAGAGGCAAAGTGCAGACTACGCCTCTCCCTTTGGTCCAGAAGACAGGATCAGGTCCAAGAAGTTGAGGTTGACTGTTGTCAACCTTCAGCACCCAGCTGCTATGTACAGAGAACTGTGTCCTAGTGATGCTTCCTGCAGTACAGCAGCAGCCCCAAGTCTCAGCTAAGCACTTTTACTTCAGGGTATGTGAAGCTGTACTGCCAAGAGACCATGCCCCTTTCTCCTAGCTTGAAGAAGCAGGTAGCTCCATGTAAGCAATCACTACACAGAAGCACTGTTGACATCCAACTCCCAAAAAACAATTAGGAGATCCAAAAAATGGCTGTTAAAAGGCACGTAAAGACAATTTCAGTCATTGGCTGAATTCAGTCAGTACAGATTTTATTAAAAAAGGGCTCTAACCAGTACAGAAATTCACGCTGCACTGCAGCATCCAAGATGCCCCTTCCCCACTTTACAGGCTGTCAACAACACATTACAGGTGGTGAATGCAGCCCTTGCAGACAAAAGCATCCAATTACATTTCTCTCTCCTGCATGTTTAATGTAACACCCTCCATCTGTAAGCTGGCAGGACACCGATTTATCACTCCTGCTAGCTCTGCGAAAAGACCAGAGCTGTTGCAGGGTGATGTGAATGCTGTAGCTTGGACAAGGGATCACAGGCAGCAGCATGGAGAGGGACATCATTAGCAGAAGACAGCTTTCTGCTAGTACACTGAAATCACAGCAGGTCCCAGGACAACTTCTGACAAATCTCAACCTGTCAAGAAAACAGCCAACATTTTGTCAGTCCACTAACGCAAACAGCAAATACACAGCTTTCAAATCCCTGCAAAAAACTAACAGACAGCAAGGGTTGCTCTGCAAATACCAAAAACTTCATTGTCAGGCACTCCAAATAGGATGCACTCTTAAAACTGCATTGTGGGAGCTGACAGAGCAGAGTGCCAGAGTAACGTATTTGGTCAGCTCTGCCAGCTTCACCATCTGACTCACACCACTCATACTAGTTTTGAATTCAAGAGTGCCATACAGAAATGTCACACTTATGCTCTTCATAGATACAGGAGATACAATAGTTGCACAACAGGCACCTGAACAAAAGGTTGCAACTGAATGAATTAGTGACAATAGCCATTTATCCAATGAAGTAAAATTCTGTTAAGCACATTTTTTCTAGAACATTAGTGAAATATTAATCAAACAGCCAAGTTTTCAGAAGTCACATCACTCACTGATCTTCTATTAAAAGAACCAAAGAACACCAAAAGCAATCCCTCTTTTGCAAATAGATCCTGTCAGAGCTCTCTCCCATTGACTTGAGATCTTTTGAAAGCAAGAATTCTTTCACTTGTGACCCTCAAGTCTTCTACACCTGTCAGATAGTTATACAATCAGTGTTACTGTGATATGTGCAGACAGCACCCTCCAGTGCTGCCCACCCTCAAAGCATGTGGTATACATGCGGCTTCCCTGCAACAGAGGTGCAAGGGCACTTAGCCTCAGTAAACAGCCACATGAGGAACTGAAGCATCTTGCATCTGTGGAATTAGTCTGGCTAAACCAGAAGTTTGCATTAGCATTACCAGTCTGGTTGGGAAAAGTTTGAAGTCATCATGACAGATGCTCTTCAGCTGAAGATTAAAAAGCAATCAATTACATTTGAAAAATCTTCATGTCCGTAACAACTGACAAGGTATTAATCCCTTAAAGAAAGAACATAAAAGGATACTTGAGTATTTCAACAGATGTTGATATTCAGGTCCAACAGTTAAAAGGGTCCCTGTTGCAACACTCAAATCTGCATATCTGTCAAATCTCCAGGGACACTATCCTTCAAAGCACCGTGGAAGCAACTCCCTTGCAGAAAGGTTTTCCCCCCCTTTTTTTAATTTAAACCAGTGAACATAGGTGGATCAAAGACTTACCATTCTCCCCTGTCAAAGGGGCACATATGGTGGAGCAAATCAGGCAACTGCTCTCATCACACAACTGATCACTGCCAGCCACAGCCATCACATCGGGTCTCCCAGAGGCTCAACACCGCCTCTGCCTTTGCAGAGCCCTAGGAGTAAAACCAAAGAGAACACTTAGCACCAGGCTCTGCCAGGATGTGGGACACAGCAGCACTTCCTTGCTGGTGCATCAGACATGATCTGGCTTGAACAGCGAGAAATCAACACTGTCGCTCTGATGGGGAAAAAATTCAGTCATCACCTACACCAGCGAGTCCCCAGGAGTTACATGGTTGCATACCCACAGCAGCTGTGCCACACTCCCACCTCCCACAGCAGGAACTGAGTGAACTAACAGCAGAGGAAGTGGCAAAGCCATGCACACATATTGCCACCACTGAACAATGAACATCTGCAATCCCCTCACACTCCCTCAAGTTGGCCAGCAAGGGGCAGGACAGAAAAGACTCAACAGCACCCCTCTTCTAAAGGGACACACTTCAGCCAGGTTGGTTCCTGTCCCTTACTGTGGCAGCTGCTCCGAGCAGCAGATCACCCACGTCTCCATGCAGGGTGTCCTTAAAATGAGCTCTCTGAACACAATGCATCAGGGAAACAAATAGGACAGAGCTGTAAGCCACCATCTTGTTCTAGCTCAATCCACACTGATGCAGCTTGCAGATTCCTTGCCCTGGTGGTTCCTGCTCAGTAGCCACATCTGCCACTTTGGACATGCTGAAACAGGAGCAACGTGAGGCACAAAGGACCTTGTTGCAATGCTTCTGCACGAGGAAAATCTCTGTGCTTTCACCTCTACAATATCTAGGCTAATGCTCAAATTTACACATCAGTCACGTCTCCAGGGACAAACTGGAAGCAACTCCCATGCAGAAAGGTATTCCCTCCTGCATTTTTATTTAATTTAAACCAGTGATCAACAGTTACTTTAAGGACTTACCATTCTTACTTGCTAGAGGTTCAGGCATGGTGGAGCAAACCAGGCAACTGCTCTCATCACACAACTGATCGCTGCCAGCTACAGCCATCACATCAGGTCTCCCAGAGGCTCAACACCCCCTCTGCCTTTGCAGAGCCCTAGGAGTAAAACCAAAGGGAACAGTTACCACCAGGCCCTGCCAGGATGTGGGACACAGCAGCACTTCCTCGCTGGTGCATCAGACATGATCTGGCTTGAACAGTGAGAAATCAACACTATCGCTCTGATGTGGAAAAAATTCAGTCATCACCTACACCAGCGAGTCCCCAGGAGTTATGTGGTTGCATACCCACAGCAGCTGTGCCAGACTCCCACCTCCTCCAGCAGACCCATGGGAAATTAGTAAATTCATGCAAATCCTTCCCTAAGAGCTAGCCGGCTGGCATGCTCAACAGGCACATGGGATGTGAAATACTGCAAAATTCCAGAGAAAAAAACTGATGCATGGGTCTTCCCCAGCAGAGCACAAGACAGCCAAGACAGAACAGAAAAAGAGGAGGCAGGCAGAGATAGCAGGTTGTGCACTTTTTCAGGTCCAGCCTTCACGGCCATGTGAGGCTTCTGCCCTCCCAACACAAAGGCGGGAAGCTGCACATGCAGCAGCCAGACCCCAGGCAGAGGGAACAGCTCAGCTATGAACACCACATGGCCCACGCCATGAACACTACTGCACACCCACCAGCAAAGGGCAGGGCAGGAAAACTCCAGAACTAGCGCCTCCTCCAAGGGCCCACCACAGCCCCACGCCAGGGCTGCAGCTGAGCACCCACGTGTCTCCAGCACGGACCTGGTCCCCAGCCCTCTGCAACGGGGCACTTGGAGCTGTCAACCCCCCGCCCTTCCCAGGCCGCAGATTTCTCACCCTGCTCGACCTGCCACCTTGCACACAACGGGAGTGAGACGAGGCACAAAGGGCCTGGCTGCAGGGCTTCTGCAGGAAAAAACGCTCTCTGCCATCAGCTCCACAGTATCTAAGCTAGTGGTCAAACCTACACATCTGTCAAGTCTCCAGGGACACCAACCCGCCAAAGCATTGTGGAAGCAATGAAAAATAATATATGTATTTTTTAATCAGTGAGGAACAGTTACTTTAAGGACTTACCATTCCCACCTGCCAGAGGGTCAGGCATGGCGGAGCAAACCAGGCACCCGCCCTCATCCCTCGGCCCGACCCTGCCGCATCCGCGCTCCC
>NW_009635272.1:0-13463 GCF_000690535.1 Cariama cristata
GATAGGACAAGGGGAAATGGCCTCAGGTTATACCAGGGCAGGTTTAGATGGGATATTAGGAAAAATGTCTTCACCAAAAGGGTTGTCAAGCATTGGAACAGGCTGCCCAGGGGAGTGGGTGAGTCGTCCTCCCTGGTATTTAAAAGACGTGTAGGTGTGGTGCTTAGGGACAAGGTTTAGTGGTGGGCTTGGCAGTGTTAGGGTAATGGTTGGACTTAATGATCTTAAAGGTCTTTTCCAACCTAAATGATTCTATGATGTCTTAAGAAAGTTAAATATATAGCTTTGTCCAGGGATAGTTACTTAAGCCCCTCAGAACAGTCAGAAGAAAATAAAAAAGGCAAAAAATAGAAATCCTTTAATGTGATTTTAAACAATACGTGAATCATCTGAAGAGCAGATCAATATGACCCTGTACAGCTTTATTTTAAATAGCAGCTTTCCTGCAAACAGAATTAAGTAATGTATAAGAAACTGAAGGGTGCATGTCTGTAAGCGACTGACCATGATGTAAGGATCTTGTAATGTGAATAAATGAAGATACTCATATGGCTGTTTAACCTAGAAGGACAGAAATTAGGAGACTGAGGAGAAGAAAAAAGTACTGTTTTCAGGTACTGAAGAGATCAAAAGTCAAGAAGGCAGTGAAGCAAATGACACGGCTTGAAAATGAAGGGTTTTCCGCTGTTAATACTGAGGTGGTAGGAAGAAAGGAGGCATTGATCAAGTTAAGTGAAGCAAGAGGAAGATCAGGCCCACAGATGAAATTCTAAGAGTCGAGCGTTATGGAAACCAGCAAGGTTATTTCTGCATATGCTGTCTTCAAGCCTGGGCTGTATTTTCTGCTGGGTTCAGATAATTTACCATATCATGGGTGTATAAATAATACACAAACCAGAGGATAGTGACTGCACAAGGACCAGGTGAAACGATGGTGCTTAGTGCACGTGAAGTGACAGGCGGGGACACATAGGTCCTGCGCTCTTGGAAAGCCTGATGTCCAGAGCACGGCAGGGCCATGGACCGTGGGGTGGTCGGGACTGCTCTGGGGGCAGAGGAAGGCATGCAAGGGCATCTGTGTAAAACCACATGTGAGTCCGTAGCATGCAAGGACTGCAAAACCAGGAGTCAGTCATGTGAAAGGAGATGTCCTTGAAGTTTCAAGTTCAGCAAATTGGACGAGCTTAGTAGGCCCATAGCCAAGGACAAGCATGGACACACCTGGACTGGAGGGAGCAGTGGAAGAGAGGGAAGAAAAACCTTTGCTTGGCTTGAAGCCAGTTCCCATTAAGTCTCCATCTATGGCTTCAAACAGGGGAATCAAATGCAAAGCTTGACTAATGGAAGGAAATCAAAGTGATTATTCTTTAAATCAGTTCCCTCCCCGCTGGCCCCTGAGCAGATCCAGTGTTAAAGGCAGCCGAGGAACCCCACTAGTACTAGCAGCGGTGGAGCGATGGCAATGCCAGAGACGACGCGACAGATGGAAAGGCCCTAGGGCAGAGAGGTAAAGCAGGTGTCATTATTTCCTGTCCTGGAAAGTTACAAAGATTCGACTTTATTAATTTTTAAACCAATTTAGTTAATCTGGTGCAAATCCTTGTGTGAACACGTTAAGAGCTGACTTGAGATAGACCAAAATGATGGAAACCTGCCTTGCAGAGACTTAAGGAGCTTAGACTACTTGGTTTATCCCATAGAAGGTGAAGAGGTGACTTTATTATTTTCTGCAAGTCCATACGTGAAAGAGAGAGATTTGATAGCAGACAGCTTTATAATCCAACAGGACAAAAAAAAACAACTTACTTTCTGGTGAGTGGGAGCTGAAGCAAAACAGACTAGAAATCAGGTCTACAGTTTTGCAAGGAGGGAATGAACCAGAGGAATAAATTCCTGGGGGATGGAGGGCCTTGACAGACAGGTATCAGGAAGCCTTTAAGGCACCAACTTCTTCAGCCCCAGGGATAAGCTAGGCACACACTTAAGAGGATTGCTTCACTGAGCAGTCTATGTAAAACCCATGTTACATGCCTGTTAGGTGGACAAGGACTTGCTTCCACATGCTTTACGGTTCACTGATTTTTTTAAACCAAATGACCCTCAAGACAAGAGAGCTTTTTTAAGCTGCCCCACTTACACCTATATCCAGTAGATATTCAGCCTTTGGCTTTCAGTAGATGAAGTGAAACTGGTCAGTTTTGGTTTCCCAGTGGCAGATGAAGGAGGGTAGGAGAAAGAAAGATGAGTTCTGTCGTCATAGAGCATAAACAGAGAGCAGTGAAAGTGGGTGAACAACGAGGTCTGGGGAACCTGAGGTCCCAATAGTGAAATTCATCCAGCAAAAGGATAATTGTTATTTGAACCTTTCTCCAGTATTCCTATAGGTGTGGTCCTCAACCACACCCAGCGCCCAGCATATGTGGGGGATATAACTCCTCCTTCCCAGAAACATATTAGGATGATCAGAAAGTCGTTGGCAGGAATGTGTCTGTCTTGGGAACCGTGGTCTGCCAAGTACTTCTGCCAGCCCAAGGGAGGGCAGCGTGGCTGCTTGCCGTCCCATCTCAGACCACTTTGACTGACCACAGATGTTCCTGGTGCTAAGTCAGAGGGAGGGTGTGAGACAACACATATCAGGTGACAGGTATAATTTATATCTTAGAAGCTGAGGAACTAGAAAAGAACATTAGGTCAGTTCTCAGCTCTATTGCTTTTCCCAGTTTCTAACCAATTATAACCAATTTCTTAACTAGCTTTTAATAAGACATCAAGAATTAAATTACCAAGCCTCAAATTACTGCAGTAGGTGAGTTAGCAATGTGTAACCCAAAAGCAGTGTATGACACTATTTATATTACGCGAGATTTTTGCATATGTGCTAGGATGGACGTGAGTGCTGCCCTGAGTGCTGTGGGCAAATGCAGGAGATGCAGCATATGGTGCCTTACCTGGAGGAGCTGCTTGTGCTGTCAAAATGCATCTGCAGGCTTGGGTTTGATACCAAACGTTAAGAATCAGCCCAGTATAGGTGTGTCACCTTGAATGCTCCCAGCACCATGTTGTTTAAGCTTGTTATATTTCTCCCCTTCGCTTACTTGTGGATGAATTTAATTTCGCAGTAACTAATTTAGAGTATTGTACAAGGCAGTTCTCCATGCTTATTAAAAGGGACTTCCTTCATTTTTTTTTAGTTAAAGTTTGCCTCCTTCTTGCTTTTGCTTCCGTTTTATGAGTGTGTTAATTACTTTCAGTTATATTACTTGGAAACTCATTAGTGCATTTTCATTAAGCACATTGCTTTGTGCTGTTTCCACCATTTATATAATTTCTGCCTTTTATTTTCCCCAAGTTTGGGCAGTAAGAATTTGAGGGACGTGTTACAAAGGGAGAATTCCCCTGTTGCTAAATCATTTTTCACAGATGGATTTATGGCTGTGGATTCATTTCATGTTTGCATATTGCATATCACTAATATTAAGAGCAAAAGCTCTGAATGGGTGATGAGGGCTTCTGTTCTTACAGTCAACAAGTCTGAATAATCACTACGGAGGAAACTCCTATTTGACTGAATGTGCCATTACATGGAAATATAGAAGCCTAAAAATCACATTATTTTCCACTGTCTCCAAGACTCATTTTAGAGCAGCTATTTGGATCCCTGCCACATTATCTTTAAGAAAAATTGACGTCTGTACTTGTGACATTGTCTATAATGAATCTTCATCCATGGATTATTAACTGCACATCCCTTATGGTCAATGGCTTAATTAAATCAGATACTGATGACCTTAAAACTAATTTAGCACTTTCATGCATACTCTTTTCTGTTTGCTTCATGTCAAATATGGATGCAATGGTGAAATCTTATTCCAGCATTAGCGTCTGCAGCGTCCTGCAATGAAGCACAGTAGTTTGGTTTGCACAATGAAAATTAAATGGAAGCAACTTATTCCGGCACAAAATGTGCGTCGCTGGTCAGTTAACTAGAGTAAAAAGAGCTATCGTGTTGCATTATGTTGCAGGTGAGATGTGTTCCACAAGCTGAACAACTGAAGTATATTAACAGTTGCCTGCCTGCAGTTGCTATTGGATATCACTGCACTGATTTGCAAGAATAATCTCATTGTATACTCATTAAAAGAAATTAATTAGTGGAAGACATCTCAACAAAGATGTCCTGAGTTTCTTTAGCTTGGACTATAATGAGATTTGAGAGGCATATACAGAAAATAGAACCAGCTTTCTCTGGGCTTTTCTCAATGTTCTAAAAACTTAGAAAAAGCATTAATTACACTGTTTACCAAGTAGTTGAATTCGTAGGATGTTAAAAAATACATTTCCACCTCTGCTTTTCTTCTGCTTGTCAAGCTGCCTTTCTGTTATATCCCAGCCTGCTTTCTCTGTCTGTCTATCCTGCCCAGCGTTGCTTCAGCTCGGCTCACTCCGATTGCTGTCATCCTAGGTACGATACGATAACCAACCAGTGGGAGACCATCGCTCCTCTGCCAAAGGCTGTCCATTCGGCTGCTGCGACCGTTTGTGGTGGGAAGATCTATGTCTTCGGTGGGGTGAACGAAGCCGGCCGAGCTGCGGGGGTCTTGCAGTCCTACATCCCTCAGACAAATTCGTGGAGTTTTATAGAGTCTCCGATGATCGGTAAGGGAAAGTGGTGTCAGAGTAAAACCATATTACGACAGAAGTCTCTGTGCTACGGGTATTTTAATGCCTTCACAGAAAGCAAATGAGTTAGGGAGTGGGGGGAGAGATGTTTATAACATATTGGCATGAATGCATGGTATATTATACCAGAGAGGCAATTATGTGGATCTTTACTGAAGGCAATTGTCACTCATTAATACAGCTAGTTATCAGCTAGAAGTGATGAGTTCGAAGTAGAGGAGAAAGGAAAGCAGTTATTAGGTATGGACAACTAGTAATTTTAGATCCAAGAAATCACAAAGTACAGTCAAACTTCATCCTGGCATCATGTGTTGCTCCATGTGGTTTTACAACACTGCTCAGTTAATGAATTATTACTCATGGGTTTGTTAAAATGCTGCCTGTCCTGTGGGAAATGGTGGTCATTCTTAACTGGGGTTTATCAGTGATGTCCACAGGCATACATGCTTCAGAGGCTGAAATCTCCAAGACAGATTAGTAAAACTGTGCTTATTAGTTTATAATGCCCTCGAGCTCACTGAACATTTTACTGAATAAAGAGCAAGACAAGAGGCCAAATTTTCCAACGCACCAGAGGTGCAAGCTTCCTTCCAAAATTAGGATAGCACTCAGAAGTTTGCAACTTAACTTGCTTTCTGTGGCGATTTGCACCCTGAGTGTGTAGGTTGCTTTTGGAAGTGAAGTTTAGTGTTCAGCCTCACGAGGACATTGCTGCAGGGTGACAGCTGACCTGGGCCACCAGCTCTGCACTGAGTGGCTGTGGGCAGCATGCGGTCTGGCTGTACTCAAGTGGCCAAAGAAACAGCGCTCATAGAGTCATCACAGAGAAGCTGCTTTGGGGTGGCTTGCTTTTACAGCCTAGAATCATAGAATGATTTGGGTTGGAAGGGACCTTTAAAGGTCATCCAGTCCAACCCCCCTGCAATAGGCAGGGACATCTTCAACTAGATCAGGTTGCTCAGAGCCCCATCCAACCTGGCCTTGATTGTTTCCAGGGATGGGGCTTCTACCACCTCTCTGGGCAACCTATGCCAGTGTTTCACCATCCTAAACCTCTTAGTCGCTCTTGTGGTTTGACCCCAGCGGTCAAGTAAGCCCTACACAGCCTCTCACTCACTCCCCCACAGTGGGATGGGGAAGAGATCAGAAGGGTAAAAGTGAGAAAACGCATGGGTTGAGATAAAGACCATTTAATAGGGAAAGTAAAAGCCACATACACAAGCAAAGCAAAACGAGGAATTCATTCACCACTTCCCATCAGCAGGCAGGTGTTCAGTCATCTCCAGGAAAGCAGAGGTCTATGATGTGTAATGGTTACTTGGGAAGACAAAATGCCTTAACTCCAAACATCCTCCCTTTTCTCCTGCTTTCCCCAGGTTTATATACTGAGCATGACATCACACAGTATGGAATATCCCTTTGGTCAATTGGGGTCAGCTGTCCCAGATGTGTCCCCTCCCAACTCCTTGTGCACGCCCAGCCTACTCGCTGGTGGGGTGGGGTGAGAGGCAGAAGAGGCCTTGGCTCTGTGTGAGCCCTGCTCAGCAATAACGAAAACATCCCTGAATTATTAACATTGTTTTCAGCCAAAATCCAAAACATAGCCCTATACTAGCCACTATGAAGAAAATTAACTCTATCCCAGCCAAAACCAGCGCAGTCATGTTGAAACTGTGACATGAAGTGCTTCACTTAAAAAAAATCATGGTCTCATTATTGAGCCTGGTAGAGCAATAGAAGTAGCAAGTAAGAAATTATAGAAGTACAGTTATAAGCTATTCAGATAAGGCCTAAGCATATTCAGAAAGCTAAAATAAGCTGCTCCTTTTATTGTAGCCCGTTACAATTATTATGCCTCTCTTCTTGGAGTTCCCTAGTAGATCAGGCAATGAGGAGCTGGTACAGCCACGGTTGTAGACTCCCCTGTGCCGACAGCACTGCTCCTTTCCGACTCCCTTGCTGCTGTTTGTGTCCAGCCTAACATAACATGACATGCGTATGATGCAGCATGAAGCGCCCAGCGGGAGGGCGTTAACCGGCAAAAGTCATGTTTATGTAATACAGCAGTGCAAACAATCCTATTGCCTGGCTTTTTCCATCACGTGGCTACAGCTGCTGCTGTTCATTTAATCCACTGACTGACAGTATGAGGTTTTCCTGTACTCACAGCATATTGCAAAAATGAATGCGTTATGCAAAGAGGTATTCCTTTTCCTTACCAAAATAGTACAAGTGCCACAGGAGCTAAGAAATCATTCCCGGGGCTCATTATACTGTCTAGTAGGTGTCAACACCATGCGTGCTTGGAAAAAATCATCCAAACTATCCAGAGTTGGGTTCGTCAGCCATTGTTCTGATGGATATGTACTATTATTTCCTGAGAAAAATACATGAAAGACACCAGTGAAGTTAAAAGATGGTATTTATGTTTTCTTGGTGTAAGCAAAGTTAATTAGTTAAGCTGAAGGCATAAAATATATTATAAAATGTGGAGTTGCTGTGTGTCTTTGTTGGGAAATGTATAATGTCAATTTATTTGCAAATAAAGTAGAGTAACACAGAGCCTGAAAAATTGCACCCCCGTGGGGACTGTCTGGGAAGCTGAACTGATGTGATGCCTGATCTTCACTAAAAGGCAGTGGGAATGTTGGAAACATACTTTAAGTTCTCCAGCTCTACAAGAACCGTAGTATCACCTGTATTTGTAAAGTATCCCCCAAGAACTGGATGCTATGCCAAGTACGGTACAGTCTCAAGCAAAGAGGAACTAGAAGAAGCCTTGGGGTGCTTTTTGCAAAATGGAGCTGAGATGAATCCTGATACGATCACTGCTGAGGTCCCTTTAACAGCCTCAGAGCCTTTTTGTGTTGATTTGTGAATTCTTAAGTTGTCCCTCTGAGCTAAGTCAACTGAAATATCTGATGGCAAGTTGTGGTGTTTAAGGTCACCCCAGAGATCAATGAAGCCTGTTTGACCTCAAACAGGACAACAAGTTGTTTAAAAAGACCTCAAGCACGCTCAGGTATGCAACAGTAGACACAGGTATTGAAAGTAGCCAAGGTCTATGGAGATTTGTAGACCGGTAGTACCTGTCTAAAGTCACTGTGGTATTTTATGATGACGAGTTGAACGCAGCATGGCACACATTTGAACCCAACAGGTCCATCTCTTCCAAAGCATTGTGTGCCAGCCTAACCCAAGGCAACACTGGCATCAACCATGGCAAGGGAGAGGGTCGTTTTTTGGCTAATCTGAATGGAGGTGAAGCAGGCTGCATACTGACAACCTGCCTGTGCAGAGGAGATACGGAGTGGGGACCAATAGCAAGTCCATACAGGTCAGTCCTTGCTCTCTTCTGCCTGGATTTCTTCTAGGAATAAGCAGTGAATTGACTCCCAGTTTCCATTTATTCTTTAGCCTTTCCCCACCAGGAGGTGTTGGGATGTGAATGCTTGCGTGCAGTAGGTATGACACTAGGCTCATCAACACGTTGCACATGGATGCTGTGGTAGCCTTTGGGTAGGTGTTGATTACAGACATCCATTTTTGGAGAGGAGAGGGCCTTTCTCAGTGCCACATCCTTTGCTGCACGTCTGTCCTCCCCACCTTTAGAGCTGGCAGATGTTCCTGCAGCAGTGCAGCCCACAGCTTGATGTTACTGGGGCAACGTAACCTCTCAGGACCTTCACGCTGCATATTTTTGGTAAACTACCTTGCACATCCCTTTCCTGTCTTTTGAGCTGTGAGAAGTTTGCTGCTGTCAAACCAAAGTCCCACAACAGTAAATGAACCCAGGCTACATACTTGCAGCACCTGCCTTTCATTTTCTTGCCAGGCCTATAACTTATTAGCTTATAGCTTGCCAGGTGAGCTATATTCTTGCCTATATAGCTCCACTAAAAATGTATTTCATGTCCAGCTTCCTGAGGTTTGTCTTATTTAACAAGATGGTCACAGACATGCTGAAGTTAGTGATTGTAAGTAAGCCTAATTATCTTGTCACTCTTTTTTTAGTTCACTTTGTGCCTTCATGCCAGGGCATTAAAATATACCTTTTTTGATACCTTGAACAGTCAGTGTCTGTACTGGTGGAATTACAAGTTTTTATTAAAGTTTCTGGATTGTAAGAAAACCAGTGTTTAATCATCACCACTATTAAATTTTAAAATCTGGTGAGAACTATGTGAACATGGAGGTCAAAGATCTGTGAGCATTTCTGGTTTCTAATCCAAGTATCTCATTCCTCAGTGTACCATTTGTTCTTGCAGTAATTTGTCCGACCAAAGTGGGACAATCACAGAGCTAAGAATGTAAGAAATATCTGGAAAACAGTGTTAGCAGCATCTGTGCATTTTTACCGCACTGCCCCATGACTTATTTTGGTTAAAACTCATAATTGCTCCCATGAATTTATTTTTGGACTCTACAAGAAAAATAGGATATATGTTTTGGCCCTCTCCCCAAGGCCAGTAGTTCGGTACCCATGTGTGGATTTCACTGGCTCTCACTTAGAAGTGTCAAAGCAATGAGTGTTTCCTCTCATCCTTCAACGTATTCTTCTTCCCATGACTATTTCTTAGTGTTTTTCCCACTAGTCAGCTTGAATTTTACTTTCCTTTGTCTCACCCATTTCTCCTCGGTATATGCCATGTCCTCCATTCAGAATGGTTTTTTCCACTCCTTGATGTGTTCCCCCATGGGTCCTTACTCTGCCCTCTGCCCAGCAAAGTCAGTATTTTTGTGTCTGCCCTTTATCAAATGTCCTCCAGTTCACTTTCTACCTCCGCTTCATCTGTGTGGCCATGCTTTGTCCAAATCTTCAGTTCATCAACATTTTGCCCATAAATTTGATGCTGAAACTGCCCCATGATGGCAGGCGGAGCCTTCTGCTTGGGCACGGTGATCCCTGCCACACGTACACAAAATGCAGCATTTGCAAGTAAGGACACTCAATTTCGGGGTCTCTTGGGAAGGTTTGCTCAAGGGTCATTGGGGAAACCATAGGGCCCTGCGACCAGTTGTATAGTTAGGAGAAATCAGCTAACAGGAGAGCACCGTGCCAGAAGGGCTGACATCCAAGACCCTGCTGTTAATTGCAGTATCTGCACTTCGGCCTCACGAGCTATGTTAAGGATCAGACCACCGTCTCCCAGCTGCTGCGGGACATTATCTTAACCCATTACTATGCCATTCCTGAGCTTGTCTGCATAGTATTTGGGGAGGGAAAAAAAAAAAAAAGCAGATTTAGTTTGTATGAACTAGTCTCCTCTCTCCAATCTGCTTCGTCATCTGCATCAGCTCCCCCCACCAGCCACCTGCAGGAGACCCTTCGGATGGAGTTCTGTCTGGACTGGTGGCATGCCTGCATTTCTTCCTCCTGATAAAAATGTTTGATTAGCTTGGTTTTAATAACCTTTTTCCTTATGAAGTGCTGCTGCCAGTCATTGTAATACCACTTGTCTCTGACCCGAGTGCTTTACTGGAAGGCAACATAACATGTTTAAGCAATCGTGGACGGGAAAGCAGAACTGTGCTACTTGACCATATAATGTACTATGAGAGATGAGAGCCACGAACCACATCACAGACAGCACGCTGTCATTACTAAATGAGCAGCACACTGGTAGGTTAAATTATCGACCCCATGTGAAGTACACCTCCAGCTGAAGGATTGTCGTTGAGTGCATACCCCTTCCTGCAATGACCTGTCACTAGAATAGAAATACTTGCATATTTTCCTATAGCAACAGCAAAGGAGAGTAATGTTACGATGTTATCCACTTGGATATTTATTTTGCCTTTTAATCTCAAGTGTGCTTGCTGTCCTGGACAAATCCCATTTAAGATTTTCCAGCCTGAAATGGATTACTATATCCGACATCCACAACACTTGAACTTTGGAGGGGAAAGGAGGCTGCTTCTCTGTTTCTGTGTTTCTTCTCCCCTCTCTTCCTTCCCTCCAGCAGACTTTTGAAATAACCAATGTCCCTGCTATATCCCACTGTAAGCCCCGGACCCACAAAAGCTTATGTTCACGCCCAGTAGCATTGACCAAAAGGCCCAACAAGAACATGGTTTTGCAAAATTATGGTCCCCAGACTCCCACCTTGCACTATGACCATCTTAAGGACTTAGAGCGATGACAGAAGTTGAAGTCTTCTAAGTGTTTGCATGAGGTTAGCAAGCCCTGGAAAGGACAACACGGGAAGAGTGTGGGTAGCACCTGGGATGAAGTAAGATTAAAGACTGAAGGTGGTCATTCACACCTAGGTAGCAGGAATAATTGCTTGGGTTTTCCAAGCTCCCTGTATCTGTGAACAATTTCTGCCTCCATGGTATCAAAACAAAAATAAAATGCACTGTTTTCTCTCTGCCTGTCTTTGGAGGTGTGTCCCTCGTGTCCTTCTGCCATATCTTCATCCAGATCAGCATATGATTTGCTGTGAACTTCTCCCTTCCTGGAAAAAACAGCAGGGATTTCTCTGTTTCTTTGTCTCTGGCTTACTTTATACCAATTTATGAAATTGTAGCTAAAGACAAAAGCAGTAAAAAGATAACACTTAGGTGATGTACTAAAAAATTGATGAGAATCGAACACGATTGCCTCTTAAAAAAGAATATCAGACTGTCTGCCTATTTGAAAAGAAAAAAAAAAAAGTCATTCTAAAAATAATCAAGGGGTTTCCCTCTCTTTCTTTAACAAAAAAGAATGTGAAGTCAATGAGTCAGTCTCCTGAGAAGTCACTGTTTCTGCCTTGAGGGAGCCCCAAATAATTTCTCTGTGAGATTTGGGAGCTGAGTTCCTTTTTTTTGTGCAAGAGTTTCATTCTCCTGCAACACAGTGCTAGTCAAAAAAAAAAAAAAAACCAGAAAAACCAAGAAGATGTGATAATTAAATATGGAAAATTTTTGATGAGTGTCTTAACTGGAAAAAATGTCACATATGCAAGTCTGATTTGGAAAGGGATGCAAGCTGGGTTGTTAGGACAGATAAGTCTTTCTGATGAATTATAGTGGCTTAGTGGCACCGAGAAGAAACTGAATACTCCTTGTTCTATTTTCTGGATGAATTAGTTTCTTCCCATCTGTTCCCAAGGATCAGTGACATTTTCCTAATACATCCATGCTTTTTTGACATATGCCTGTAGATACTCAGTATAATAGGAGCACAACTTCAACCCATAACATGTTTTGTCTGTTTTGATGCTGGGTGCTGCACCCCTGTACGTCCCTCTGGGCACGCAGAGATGTGGGGTGAGATGAACTGAGCCAGACCCCCCCTCCATGGCCATGCTGGAAACCACAAAACCATTATTTTCCTTCTAGTTTAACCAGTTCAAACCTCAGTTAACGAAATTACCTCTCTTCTGGAGATGTTCATCAGCTTTTGCTTAAAGCCTGTGATATTAAATCTCTCGTTCAATATTTCATGGAATAAGGTGGTTTTACAAGAACCTCAGGGTTGCAACACCAGTCATGGAGGAGGTAAGCAAATGCCAAAAGTAAAGCTGCCAGAGCTGGTTTAAGCCCATCTCTTTCTGTGTTCATAAAAGGACACAGTCATAGCGTTACAGATGTGGGAGGAACATACAGACCCCTTCAACCTTATGTAGAGGCCATTACCAGAGACGTAAGAGTGTAGTAAAGACGATACTGCACCTTCTCTCCAGCGCGCTGCCCCAGCTCCCTGCACTCAGGAGGGTTGCAGGGGCTGAAGCTGGCAGGACCACGTCCAGGCTGTTTCTCCACTGGAGGTGCAAGAGGATCAACCTTTTCTGAGCAAATAAAATTGCAGATTTTGGAGAGGCTTTAACTTATAGCTACGTATGGAGATTTTTTATGTGTCCCTGACACCAGGATAGCCACCCAGGAAACATCTGCTTCATGCCCCAAAGGGCTTAGCCTCTTGCTTCCTAGAGAACTGGTTGTGAGGCTTATTTTAACTCAAATAAAGCAATGTATTTTCCCGTCTTTTGTTCCCAGACACTGCTGATTGGTTTCACTGAAATGTTGATTAAAAAAAAAAAACTGTATCACATTAAGGCAGACACCATCATGAGAAATTTCAGTCCAACTGGCTCATATTTAATGATGTGCATATGGCGTGCTCGCAGCATACGGGACAAGTCAACTAATTAAATTAGAATTATTTTATTCAATAAATTATGGTTAGTTTTACCAATATTTCTAATAATGCCTCAGCTAACACAAGAATTTTAAAGCATCCTTGGAAACTCTGATTGAACTTGACTTAGGATAAGGGAGTCGCTTAATTTAAAACTCCAACCTCACACAGGTTGTCGCTAAAATACAAGACTGCTTGGAGGTACACACACATCTGAAAATAAAAATGCAGGTGAATTTACGAGAAAAGATGAAGGGGGAAAAAAAATCTGGTCTCAGAAAATCTTCTGGATTATGTGGGTGACCTTCCCACAAGCAAAAGTAGAATACAAAAGAGAATCAACTATTGGATATTATTAAGCGGGTCTCTGCACTGTGGGTTTCTTCTGTACTTAGCTGCTACACAGGCATGGGAAGCATCTGAGTTAAAATTTGCAGCAATTCAAAATTCTGAAACAACTTGACATCTTAATTTCATATGTAAGAGTGGAGCTTTCACAGTGACTCCATTAGGCTTCAGGAGAGGATAATTGTACTTTCCCAGTTTAGAGGGAGGCGCGTATTGGGGGATGAAGGACTGACGAACTTTAAAAGTGCCTTTGAGAACTTGGAGAGAGGAGAACAAAACCAGGAAAGGTTTCCTCATTTTTCTTTCACTA
>NW_009635272.1:13494-35618 GCF_000690535.1 Cariama cristata
TAGCCTTGGAGGTTTAGAGAAACGTGACTTATCTATAAATAAGGGGAATGTATAAATAAAAAAACAGTCTCCAAACCTGAGCCTAAAACTGATCTCAGTGTTGCTTTCCATTGACAGATAACAAATATGCTCCTGCAGTCACTCTCAATGGGTTCATCTTTATTCTTGGAGGAGCTTATGCACGAGCAACCACCATCTATGACCCAGAGAAAGGCAATATTAAAGCAGGTCCCAACATGAACCACTCCAGACAGTTCTGCAGGTGAGAAAAACCACTAAAACTGAATTACTGGTGCCTTAATGTTTTCTGCTGATAAATAAGCTAATACAACATAACAGGGAAGGGGAGAGGGGAAGGGAGGCGTGTACCATCTGGGGGTTTTCCTCATCTCTTTTTTGTACGTGTTTGGGGACACAGCATGTCCCAGAGTGCTCATCCGGGACCCTACTATGGTTCAGGTGTCTCCTCACATTCAGGTGCGATGGATCGCGGGGAGGGACATGTGTTGGCTTCCTCCAGTGACTACAGGAACGCTGTTCACCTCAGTTTCCCATGTGTAACTGGAGGATGATAAATACCCGCTGTAGGAGAGACCACCATAATGTGCAACATGTTTTTGCTAACTAGCTAAAAGATCCTTGAAAGGAAAAAAATACTGAGTAAGCACCACATACTGATACTAATGATTATTTATTACGTGCTTTTGATTGCTTTTTGGGCTCATTTCCCTGATCCCGGTCACAGGTTTAACAAACTTCCCAAATTGGCTGACAAAAATAAAACTTGGCACCCATCGGAGGTACTGGCAGAACTTAAAGGCCTTTTAAAAATTTTTACATGGCTGTTACAGAAAGCCAGGCTTGTTTCAGGCTTTATACAGCGCCAGCCCCTCGCAGAGCAGATCCCCATGCTGGGCACTGGCTGAGCTATCGGTTTCACAGGGAAAAGCCATCGCTGGTCCGCGAACGCTGCCACGGGCACTGGGTGAGGGTTTGTTATCGATGGGCAATGCAGGAGCATCTTGAGGCACTGAGCAAAACCAGGGCAGAGGGGTTGTGCTGGGCAAATGCCTGGTGAAACACTGGCTGGGGTGGGAGGAATAGCAGCGATGGGGCAGGGGCCGGGCCCACAACGGACCCGCATCTCCCAAACGTTCAGCCAACAGCTCTGCTCCTTGCCCCAGGGCTGTCCCTCGCTCCCATCCTACGGTTGAAAAACACCTCAGTGGTTGAACTTGGTGCATTTAACCTTTCGCTTTGGTGCAGATGGGAAGATGCCTTTGTAAGAAAGTATGCTCAGTTTTTCTCTTTTTGCTGTTTTTTTTCCTCTAGTCTGTTTTTCCACCTTTCTTGTATTAATTTAAGGAGCGCCCTCTCTTGGCTGCTGAAGCCCGTTTTGTTGTAAGTAAAGGGGGACGAGCAGCTGGCTCCATCCCGGGTGGCCGTGGCCGTCCGTGTCCTGCACTAAGGACAGGTCTTCCTCGTCCCTCCGCTCTAGCAGGAGGTGAAGCGGGATGAGGAGGAGCCTGCAGTGCTCAGGCAGCTGCTAATGATATTTTTCTCGTGAAAACCAGAAATAAAGGATACAATGCAGCTCAGGATTAGAGCCCTAACCAGTAAAATAAACACAAGGGACTTGTACGTTTGCTACGTTCCTGTATCTTCCCACAGAGAGGGTTGAACTGCTCTTTGAACATCTCTGTTTTGCAAAACATAACAAAAATCTTAAGTATCTGAAATATATTACAAGAGAAATTGCCTGGGTGATTTCAACCAGGGGCTGTTGGCTGAGCAACTCGCCTGAAAACTTCCCAGGGTTTCTAACATGAAGGGATGCTTTGCTCTGCACCCTGCAGAAGGGAATCCCGTGGGAGACCTTGTGATGGACCAAGGAGAGTAAACCGGTGACCTACATATTAGCTGCTGCGTAGGCACCGTAATAAACTGCCTCTGCTTAAGTAGAATATGACACTTGTCAGTAAAAAGTAACTTCAAACTTTAAAATGACATTTCTTCTAAAGCCTAAAGGAATGTTGGACTGGAAACCTACATTTATAGTGGGATAGTCACTGAAAAAAGGAATAGTTTGGTACATCCCAACTGGTTGCCAAAAAAGGCACAATTTCAAAAATTCTTAAATGTGCTGGGAAATGGTCAAGGAAAAATATTTCAGCCAAAAGGAGATGTAAAACCTAAGACAAAAGCTAAATAAATCAGTATGGATGGAAATAGGGAAAATGGGAGGTTAGCAGTAACAAATAGGTTACAAGCTGTCTGCTGCTACAGGAGGCTGAGGGAAGCAGTGAAGTACTAAGGGCTAACAGGAGTAAAAAGAAAGGCACTATAAATCTTTTCAGATCAAATTTGTAATTTTATTCAGTTATAAACCCTTGCTGATGAGGCTAGTGAGGTAGCAAAGTGTAACACAGACCAATGGGATGGATATTTCTCATCTGTATTTGGAAGGGAGCAAGAAGGCTTGGTTCCATACTCTGCTGTGAGGGATCAAATGTGGTCACTGTTGGCAGCAAGGAAAGATGTGAACTCAGAAATTAAGTTCTCAAATCAGGCAACCCAGCCGTCTTAGACACAGGTGCCTTTAGAGACTTTGCTGAGAAGCTGATTGAACCACTAATGTTGATTTTTAATAACTCTTACAGTTCAGGATGGATCAGGGCACTGCCAAAGTGTTTCCATATTTTGAAAAGGTGAAAGGGAGAATTTTAGCGTAGCAATTAATTTTGCAAAGTACCAACATCAGGCTAAGTGGTCTCACTTAGCCTCATGTTGGTCCTCTGCAAAATACCAGAGTGGTTAATTGGGGATTTCATCAACAAATAACTAGATGCTAATAATATAATGAACAGCAATCAATGCACTTTCCCGGAAAACGGGGCTTGTTAAACCAACCTGTTTTTTGCTTTTTGGGGGGGAAATTGGGTTCTTTGTTTTGGTTTTTAATAAAACACGCCTGGCTGCTAAAGACAACTGTGATGCTGTAATATGCTGCGATTTCTCCAAGGTATTTGGCTGGTATTATATGGAATTAACAAGGCACACATTAGAGAGATTAAATCTGCTTCACTGACAGATCTCAAAATGTAGTTGTTAATGAGAAGATATCATTGAGCAAGGCCACCAGTAGCAAGCATTGCTTCTTCTTCAATGCTATTTAATATCTACCAACGACCCAGGTTATACAAAATCTCCCCTGGTAAAGGCTGCAGGTGGCATAACACTTGGTGGGTAAATATTACAGAAGGAGCTATTTTAGCCGGTTATCTGCATGTCTCAGACGGTCTCAAGCTAGCAGTGGTATTTTAAATGCAAAGTAATACATGGAGGAAGCACAATCATAGCAGCCCTGCTCCTCTTAGAAAGTCAGGCACTCGGAGGAGGACATAAAGGAGGCCACTCAGAGCTACACAACATGAGCTCTCATCGCAATGCGGTGGATAAAAGGTCAATGCAATATTGGATATATAATATGAGCCCTAACACCGAAATGAAAACAAGTTGAAGCTGGGAAGAGAGAGTGCTGCCGCATACGGCATTGGCAAGATGAATGCAGGTCTTGGGTCTGTGCATCAACATGTGGAAATATCAGCAGAAGTTCAAAGGGAAGCTACAAAAATGACCCCCGGGTTGCAAATCAAATCTTTGACATGAAATTTAAGGAGTTTATCAAAGAAAGGCTGAGAGGTGACTTGATCACTGGGAGCAAGTGGAAAAGCTTTCAGTCTCGCAGACAAAGGCCTAGCAGGTTACAAGGGCTAGAAAGTCAAGTTACACATCTCAGCCTTGAAGTGAGGCACTTTCCCAACAGCAAGGATAATTAAACAGAGAACCAGCAAGGGAAGGGGCAAACTCACCAACACTCGGTGTTTTTAAGAGGAGATTAGATACATTTCCAAGAGAGATGCTGCCTGGGGAAAAGTCCAGGGTCTGCATATACACATGCTCAGATTAACTAAGCACAGAGATCCCTTCTGACCTTAGTCTATGAATCTATAAATTCCTTATTCCACTCATTAGCATGGATCACAAAAAACGTGGTTTAAAAGCAGCAACATAAACAACTTAAAAATTAACTGCATGCTATTGATCTCTTCTCACCAGGAATCACTCGATACCAAATTTGCTAGGAAAAATCTTGACCACATCATTTTTATTTTTATCTGCAGTGTTTCTACATGTTAGTGACTAGAGAGCATGATGACTTTGAGCACAGGGAAAAGAAATGTGTGTGACATTCCCCGTGTGTGCAAAAATAAAGGTCCATTCAAATGGTTTTAATATCAAGTTAAATTATTTTTAATGAAAAATGAAAAATAAATGGTTTGGGTCTCCAGCTCACAATCAGCAGAAGAGCAAATTGAGCATCATTTTCAGATTAAGCCCAGCCTGATGGAAGTTAATAAGAAATTTGTGTTGACCTAGAATTAACCCTTTGAGGGATGGTGCCAAATTGCCAAAGAGCTGTAATAGGCCTGAAGTGTTTTAAAATTCACTGAGAGTTCACAAACAGGTCTTCAACATCTTCCACACAAGGTGTGAGGGTGAGGGAAATATTTGACATTTCCCAAACATCAGGCAAGCGTGTCCTGTTTGCCACACGGACCTCATCTCATTCTGGCAGCCCCTGTTCATTTGCGGGATCTTTGGAGGTGGAGGCGGCAGACAGAGGCCAACAAGGATGAAGAGCCGGGATGATCACACCTTGCTCCGCCAGACACCTCCCTCCAGAAAGACTTGCAAAGACATCCCTCCCCTCCAGCGCTGGCAAGTCCTTTGTTTGCAGGCAGGCATTCTCCCTTCCCGCAATGCCCTTCAAAGGGTTTATTTTTCCACAAGCAATAAGAATACTGAATGTGCTTCTGTACATGATTAAAAATTCCATATTCTGCTTGCTTAGGATGCAGGCAGCGTGCAAACAGGCGTGTGCTACAGAGAGCCTCCACGGGGCAACAGCAGCAGCGTGATGGTGCCAGCAATAATTCCAGAGAAGCTAATTTAGTACCGGCAATTCCCAACAGACACCAGAAAAGCATTTTCTTCCTCCTCTTCTGACTGTTAACCAGTAAGATTTATTAGATGGTTCTGCCAAATGGAAATCTTTAATAAAACTTCGACTCGGGCTGAACAGCACAAAACGAGGGTCAGTTTGTGGATTTTTTTTTTCCCTCTTCTTTTTAAATAAGCCCTTGTTCTTGAACAGTGAAGCATGGTGACTCCTGTGCTTAACTACTAGGCATTGCTAATGTGTGGCACCAGCCACAGACTCCCCCAGCTGATTCCTTTCCTCGTTGCAAAGTTCGTGGTAACTCCAGGCACTGGAAGGGGTTAGAGCACTTGTTTGGATGGATATTCCCAAGCGAAGCTATTATGGAGCATGGTTCCTTAATGGCCGCAGACTTCTCGAGCCTGCAGACGTAAAGGTTTTTCTGTTCAGCGGGCAGCATTTGCAGAGGGAAGCGTTTGTGGTCCAGAAGGGAAAACTGAAATCTTTCAGCCTATCTGGAAGGAGACATGTGGCTGGGACTGCGCGCCACGGACAGCAGATGAGAACTGCTGCACCAGAGTAATAGCAATAATTTCTGTAGCAGTTGATGACATGAAGGATTTCGGTGTGCATTAAAGCGTAACCGATACAGACAGAGCACGCGGGCCGTTGCTGATGCGCAGTGGACTTTGGAATAAAACATTGCTGGTTTTCAGCAACAAGTAATGATGCCATATGATGGTTTTGGATCATTAGCAAGGGAAAGTGCTCGCAGAGTAGGGGAGAATATAACTGGAGCTTGGCCAAAACACCCACACTAATAATCCCACTCCAAGAAATGGCATGATATCCTCCTAATTGACCATGACTAATCTGGACCCTCATTTATCCATCTCATTGTAAAGATGACACCTCTGGCAGCACAACACAGCCACCCGAGCTCGAGCCCTCTCAAACATAACAACCTGGCTGCCAACCTGGCTGCAAACAGCCATGGAGGTTGTCAGCACAGCTACCACACTCAGGATGACGCTTTGGCACCCAAACTGCCACCACCCACGGAGACAACGGCAATGCCTTCCACTTTGGTGTTGCAAACTGCCGTGCAGGTTTCACTAAAAGGTTTCCAGTTTAAGCAAAAGCTTAAGGGGTGTTTGCAGCTCTGCCTAGCACTACACAGAGCCACTTCCCCCAGTAGCTGGAACCCCGCGGGCTTCTCTATCCCAGCGCTAACTCCACCCAGTCGATGAGCATGGGTCGGTTCCACCTCCGGTAAAGCCCTCCTGAAATCTTTGGGCAGGATGGAAATTCATCCACTAATAAATGTGGGGATTTTTTTTTTTTTTTCCTTCTTTTAAGCAGATTCTGTGTCTAACTGATCATATTTAATAATGTTTATGGAACTGCTCCAAATAAATTAGCCAGGAGTGAGGATGGAGAGGAGCTTTGTTTGTGGCCTCAGAAGATGTTAAGTTGCAGGGAGTCAAAACAACACACTAATTCAGCCATTTCAAATCTTTTACAACCCCAGACATTACAAGACAGGATTTTTTTTTTAATTATTTTTTAACATTTCCTGATAAAGCTGATGTGATGTTTAGAACTAAGCAGGAAATTTTAAAATAATAATAATAAGCAAAATTAACAAACTTTGCTGGTAAGTCCACTGCTCGGTGCTATGTTTAGCCATCATGACTGGGAGAAGGAGAGGCTGGAGCAGGAACTCCCAGGCACTCGGCTCTCAAACACAGAAAAAAGGCGCTGACATCCTCCACTTTGGGTTGCTTCCAAATTACTGCCCATCAGAAGACTTTCACCATAAGATGTCTTTGAATGAAAAGTGAAGGGTCCATAATAGTGGGAAGATGACCACCAAGCAAATGGCATCTGAGCAGAGCCCCAGCTGAAAGCACCACCAGCTCTCATGTGCCAAGTCCTGGTGCTCCACACCTGAGCTGCAGCGTGGGTAGGTTTGCTCACAGGTGATTAAAAAAGTTAATTAAAAAGCAATGTAAAGACAAATGCAGCAACAAAGGCAAATCAGATCCTGGGCTGCAGCTGCAGGGACGTTACTAGCAGAGATAAAGATGTGGTCATCCCACTCTAGTCAGCACTTGCCAGGCTGCACCGGGAGTACTGTGTCCACTTTTGGTCACCATAATTCAAAAAAGACACAGACAGACTGGAGAAGGTCCAGAGGAAGGGCACAAAGATGATCAAAGGACTGGATGACCTACCTTATGAGGAAAGACTGAAGGAGTTAAGTCTCTTCCTTCTAGAGAAGAGAAGGTTCAGGGAGGACCCCACACAATATTCCAGCACTTAAAGGGCAGCTACAAGGAGGACAGAGGGTCTATCTTCACAAGGAGCCACATGGAGAAGACAAGGGGCAATGGGTACAAGTTACACCAGAAGAGGTTTCATTTCAGTACAAGAACTTTTTACAGTGAGAACAATCATCCACTGGAACAAGCTACCCAGGGACATGCTACAGTTGCTATCACTGGAGGTCCTCAAGATGCAATTGGACAGGGTGCTAGATAATCTAGTGTCCCTTTTCCATGAAAGGTTGGACCAGATGATCTTTTGAGGTCCTTCCAACCTGGGCTGTTCTATGATTTTATGATTCAATGAATCCCTTTGTCCATCAAGTCCCTTAATGGCCAGCTGTCAGAGAGGGATCTTCTCTGCCACCTGTTTGCTAAGGCTGAGGAAGGACTGCAAGGTGGATAGGCAGGGAAGAGATTTAAAGGGTGTTTAGATTACACAAGCACTCCAGCCACGGACAGCCTGGTCCCTACCAGCCCTTGGTGCACCTCAGCCTCGTTGGGATTTTTCTTAGGAGTGTGATTCATAGCTCCGTGGAGGTCAGCAGATGGACTGGACTAGCAGTGGCAGGGGATAGTCACAGCATGATCCTGTGACACTGCTCATGGTTTGGGCAACGTAGGATGCCCTGACACCTCGGGTGAATCGGCTGCAGGGCTATAGGTGAAGCCTCTCTAGTAAACGGCAGTAATTACCGAGGGAGTAGAAAGCAGGGTCATTAGCCTGCCGGGTAATAATTTGCAAAATGCTGCAATGTATTTTCCTGGAAGGAGTGGGTGAAGTGACCTCCATTTTGATGCCAGTTACCTTCACCCCGGGCGTGCTGCTGGAGAGATGGAGGTCCAGCTGCTCCTTAGCTGGGGAGGTCACTGTCCCCGAAGCTGCCAGAGGGTTTGCGTCCCTTCAGCGAGGCTTTGTGGCATGGAACTTCCTTCCTTCCCAGGCTCTGACAGCCTGTAATCATTTTATCTCTCAGGATTAATGGCACCAAGCAATAAACTCGCATCCTAATTATTGTAATTATTTCTTTCTTTGTACGTCAGCCTTGGTAACGATGTTTTTACAGCTGATGGGATGGAAGGGAGGGGAGAAAAGAAATATTGTCACAGTAATGAAGAAAGAGCAATGAGCATACTCCTTTCCACTCACTTACCTCAAGGTTTTAGAGCCCACTTGAGTTTCTTGTTCCCTAAGGTCCCAGAAATTAGCAGTGATTGTCCTAATACTGCAAAGTAGCAGCAATCTAGGACCAAATTCCTAATTGATTGTAAGTACCTACCTGCCACTTTCGCCTCGGAGATGCCTGAATGTCTCCAAAGTCCCCTGCACACCTAAGTACCCACTGCGTACTCAGAACTGCCTATTTCTTGATAGCAGGAGTAGCTTACCATTTTTCTTAACCTCAGGCATGACTCACAAACTAAGCGTTAATGCCAATCTTATCTGTGGGAATTGCATACAGAGGGGGCAGAAGCTGCTCTAATCACCATTTAAAATTCATACAGCTTTTCAGAGGGTGGAATTCGGCCTCCGTTTCTTCCCTAGCACATTAGCACCATGATGGGGGGAGCTACAGCATTGAGCTGCTTGTGCCAGCCGCTGGGCAGGAGTTTCTTTCAGTGCTGTAGCCCAGGTTCTGGAGAACAAGAGCAATGTTTGCCCACCCGCTGTAACCCCTAATCCAGAGCACGGGCTGGGAAGGAACCTGGACCCAGATCATTTGGGGAGGGTGTGCTTGGCTACTCAGCTGCTCTACAGCGGCAGCAGCTCTGGCTTAAAGGAGCTGCTACTAAACATGCCACAAAGGAGACTTTGCTAGAAGAAATGTGGGCAGCACAGGAATTTGTAAAGCACCCACATCCCCGTTTAGAGACGTGACACTGATGCCCAAGGGGACTTAAGGCCAGACTTCAGCTATGCAGCACACAGCCAGCTAGGAAGGGCTGGTGGTTGCTTGGCTCAGCTTCCCAGGGTCACCTGCAGCATAGATGGAAAGGTCTCCGCACAGAGTCCTCCCTCTGTCCATCCTATTCTTCCCATCCAGACCAAAAGCTCTGTGCAGAGCAGTCTCTTCAGGTAATGAGCAGTAAGCATTAGGCAGGCCCCGTATGTAAGTGGTGACAGTCACTAAGGTCCTCTCCTTTGCTGGCGTGAGGTGCTGTCTTCTACACTAGCATGTCCACACCAGTGAATTTAAACTTAGCTGAGGCCATTCATGGGCACTGGACCTTGATCATCAGCACTGATGGAACCAGCCCCAGGCTCCACGCTCCACACTAGTGTTTCTTTTAATTGCCCATTTTTGATAGTTTGTTTGGTTTTTCCCACTTCACCCAACAAAATTGCTAAATTAACCCATTTGCCTTTTTTTTTTTGGTCAAGCTTTGTGTAGGTGTACTTTTTCAATGACTGATCAGCATTTCTTTAGAGAACCAAGGGACGAAGCTGCTGTAAACCGCAGTCCATCTCTTACATTGGACCTTTTTCTGCCCAGCACATCTCGAACCATATCCCAATTCAAATAAGCTTCCATCTCCTTCAGCTTCACTATTCTATTAAGAACAAAAGTGAAACACAAACATCAACCACTACGCCATGGCATCATTTCTAAACTCTCATCCCACTGGATTCAGCAGCCCCTCCACCACATCGGGACTGTTTCAGCACAGGATGGGACCATCCTACCCTCTCCTCACGCCGTATTTTGCAAGCAGTAAATCCCAGCCTGTCTTGCTCTTAGATAGTAACATGTTCCAGTACAGAGATGGGCTTCCCACCCCCCAACAAAGTCCTAAACTGTGGTTTAATTTGCGTGTCTATCTGATTTACTGGATCGGCTGGTCCTGCCACCTCTGCTCCCTCCTGGCCGTAGGGACCCAAGCTCTGGCAGGAGTGCCTGCCGGGCAGTGCCTCTCCACCACCAGCTCTGGCTCCTTCAGAGGTGGGCTCATCTCTTTCAGAGTCGTCTTTCAGGATGACACTTGCTTTACTCAAGTCCTCATTCTTCCCCATTTCTCTCCGACATTTCAAAAATAATTACCAGTGGTTCAGTAAGTTCATTAGCAAACTCCCTTAGGACCCTGGGCTATGTATCATCCAGCCCTGCTGATTTGTGGATAGGCTCTAATCAAGTGTTTCAAGTCTCTCTCTCCTTCCTCCTCCTTTCAGATTAACAGTTATTTTGACAAGATTCTCATTATTTCCTATTTCCTGGAGGTACCCAGGGACTAGGCTTATTTGAGTCCTCACTGTTGTCATCGTGGGTTTATTTTTAACCTCAGGCTCTGCTTCTCCGCAAGGACATCAGAGTTTTGTGTTCTTCAGAAACACGGGTCTTTGTTGGTGCCATTTTAGTCTCAGTTCATCCTGGGTCTTCCAGCGCTCTCTGTCTTTTGCCTTTATCACTTTTTATTCTTCTTCTTTCTGCTACTCCAAAATTAGCCAGAAGAAATTACTTTGCTTTTACTAAGCCCACAGGGTTACTGCCCTTCTCCACCTTCTTAGATCTAGGCTGCCTTCTTGGCTGCAAATAATTTCTCATCTTCCTCTCCTTCTTTTTCTCCCTGCTATCCTCCAGTGTGTACGCACTGTCCAAGTCTCCATTTTCCTTCCCAAAACAACCATCCACCAGCTGCTCTTGGAAGGGACCCAACCACCAGAAAACCTCTTAAAAGAGACCCCAGCCACCAGAAAAGCCACCACCAACCCCATCCAGCTTAACAACATCTTTAAATGTTGGGGGGCAAACTCAGGCTTCCCAGCAGATGAAAGCAGAGCCACCCTCACTTTTGGGTTCCCCCCGCACAGTGGGAAGGCAGCACGGAGAACACGACAGCCCTGCATAGGCTCTTCCCACCCGGCTGCCTCTGTTGTCCTTCTGCCCTTTCCAATTGCACACACAGGAGCCCAGCCCCTCGTTGTCCATCTTCATTAGCCCAAAGCGAGTGTGATGCCCTGTGCACGACTGGTGGAGAGGCCAACGGGTTAAGTGGAAGGAGGAGGAGGAGACGAGGCCAAAGGGCAATTTTTCATTCAAATACCTTCCACGCCTATACATCTTCCCTCCTATCAAGAGCCTATGGATCACAGGATTAGCCCAGCCTCTTTATCCTTGATTTGCAAGCGATGTCTGAAGTCGAACGCTTTCATTTTAAAAAAGCAGTAAGGTTCTTTGTCTTCTTTAGATGCCAACATATAGCTCCCCTGCCAACCCTCAGCTGCACAGCCCCAGCCATCAGATTCGTGCGCCCCGGGTTGCTTTCCACTGGACACCAGCCCTCCTGGGTGCGAAGGAGGACAAGTCAGCAGGAGTTCCAGGCTCCCGCGCCACAGCACAACTGTGGAAGGGACTGAAGCAACAAAGCATTTTTGGAGGGTTTTTTCCCCCCCGCTTTGCAGCATTCATTGATAATTAGAGGAGTAACTTGAAGTAAGAGTTTATTCCAGCTGAGGCGGCAGGGCCCCCAAATTGCTTGGATTGCTTTTGCATGTGCATGGTGTTACAGGGACGCGTCGGCCTGCCACATTTGCTGCAGATCCCATATGTGGGCTGCAGAAACATCTTACTTGGACTAATTTCTGTTGTTTAAATTAGAGACAGTATTTACCTGCCTGGCAGGAAGACAGAAAGGATTAATTTGGGGGAGAGAAAGGGAGAGGGAAGAGAAATGCCCACACAGCTTTATATAAATAAAAATAAAAGGTGTATTCATCATTTACCCCTTTTTATGAAAGACTGGGTTTGTTTAAAGCCGAAAAAGAAAATTGTTGGGTAAGAAGACTAACTAAAATTTTCTTTTTTTAAAAAAATACAGCGCTGTGGTTCTGGATGGAAAAATTTATGCCACTGGTGGGATTGTTAGCAGCGAAGGACCTGCCCTGGGAAACATGGAAGCCTACGACCCTAAAACAAATACGTGGACACTTCTACCAAATATGCCCTGCCCTGTTTTTCGACACGGCTGTGTAGCAATCAAGAAGTACATTCAGAGCGGCTGATGGTACCCAGGAGTTGGATGGAGAACTGTTTGTACTTGTTGGAAGCAGGCAAGAAGAATCCTACTACTTAAGAAACAAAAGCAGCAAAGCCAGCCAGTGAACGTACTGCTCTAAAGTCTTGAATAGTGTCTACATTGAATGTAGAAAAATCATCCTCACCTTTTGGTGAACAAGGAGCAGACAGCTCCGTGCTATGTAAGATATTGTAACTTAATAATACAAGGGTGTCACTAGATGTTATAGTGGCACTTGTTCTGGACGTCGGCTTTTGGTCAACCCAGGTGCAATAGAATTTCACATATTTTTTAAGCTGGGGAAGAGAGGAAAAAAAAAAATCTGCATTTTACTTTAGAGCTCAAGCTTGATTCTTAAAATAACCATGCAGATTAGTTTTACTGTTACACTTTAGGCATCAATCTATTTGAAAGGTCAAAGTGTCCTTACCACTTTGATTCCTACATTTGTTTTTAACAAATACATGCTTTTCAATACCAATGACCAAGAGAAATCTTGTGTGACAGATGGCTTACGTCGATGTCAGTCTTCCATCAGATCAAACAAATCTTTCAGTTCTCTAGAGCAGAGCCCAGAAGGGGGGTGAGGCAGGGACTGGGGAGAAGAATAATAGCTGTTGGTAATAAATTCCATGTAAAATGATGAAAAAAAAAGGTCTGTTGGGCTGGATGAGTTTCTGCTCTCGGTGATACTTGTGTGGGCACAGATGTGGCCATGCCCGTGGGGATGGGGGCGGGAGGGGGGCTTCTAAACCTTTTCCTCTCTGTTTCTGCTGATGAGTGAACTTGGCAGTGCTCGATTCCCGTAATGCAAAATGAAAACAGTTTCAATTCCAGAGGCATTCTCCTGATAAACCTGCTCTTCCCTTCTGATTGGGATCACACTGACACACACAGCATAGTGTGGGATTTCCACGTTTTAATCAAATGGAGAAGATGCCTCCTGTTGTGGCGACGCACTCCGTTTTGGCTCTCAACCAAAATTCCTTACATTGGGATATACTCCACTACCTTTTATGTAAAGTCTGAGAAGTTTTTTATTTTATTTTATTTTTCAAGTTTCCCCATAGGTGTGGAAACCTTATACTTCTCTTATTTACAGATTTTAAACACACGAGTTTAAATCCCATGGTAGAAAAATGCATAGACTTAAGCCCAGTAGAAGAGACTTAATTACTATGTAGAGTTGTAAGTATATGCACAGCACAGGGGTTATATTTTTATATATATTAAAATATTGTCTATCCAGAGAGCATTGTGATGTGGAAATTCTTTATAAATTTATACATAAAAGGATCAAATGGGAGATGGACCGGGTAACATAGCGGGGGCAGGGGAAAGAATCTTAAAATTCACAAATAGGAAGTAACCCCAAGCGAAGGATTGTCTGATTTCTTTCCAAGTAGAAGGGAAAAAAAGTGGCCATACTTGCCTTTGCAGACTCAAATCCCAAATGCCATGCCAGTAATTCAAGAAGGAGGGTCCTATACAGGGTGTGGGTGAGATCTTACAGTCAATATCTAGTTGAATTTCATACCAAATATGCTAGCCTTTTTATACAGAGGGAGGTCTGCCTACAGCTTTGGGGAAATCAATGCAGATGGTTAGCTAATCATCTTATTTTATTAATAATTGTTTATAAAATAAAAGAAAAAATGAAATTTGTATCTTGCAGTATTTAAAGTGCTCAAGTTAGCTGAGTCAAGCTATAGGGTGACTCAAGTCTCTCATTTTGACAGTGAGGTTCCAGCCTTGTTATGCAGTTGTTTTATTTATTCTTTAAAGAAAAAAAAATAATAAGCACAACAAAATTATATACTAGTATGTCATTTAAAGTATTTATGTCAAACAGGGTGCAAGTGTGAACCTAAAGATTGGAGCACAAGTTTCTAACTGCCTGGGGCAGGGCTAATTTTAGTGTTGGTGTGTGTCTGCCTCCAAAGGAGGTGCTACCTGTCAACAAGACCTGAACACATTCAACATTTCCAATTTAGCTTATTTCTTCATTTCTCACACTGGAACAAAACTGGCTATTTCTGTGAATAATATTAAAAACAGGGTTATCTGTAATGGTATTGTATATAGTTTATGTTTACTGTTAAGTTCTTGTTATATTATAATAAATATATTTATAGATCTAGATTCAGCATCCAGATTGGATTAATTTTGTCACGACTGACCAAGAAACAGCACTGCATGAACGGTGACTTCAGGTTTCCTCCCAGCCACGGATGAAAATTTCTTCACTCCATCCAGCTAGCTTCTCTTGCAAATCCAAACATTTATTGCTAATACTTAAATGCTCAGTAGCTTCCAAAATACTTCCATTCTCATTTCAGAAAAAAATTCTTAGAAATGATTTTCGATTTTATTCAGCGAGACTGTTTCTTCTTCATCTATTTTCCCAGACTTACTAGTGAGTAAAGAACAAAAGGACTCAAGATAGTTTAGGAAACCAGCTTGAAAAAAAACACTGATAAACAGCTTTTTGCTTTTTTGTTTTTATTTCTGTTTTGTTTTAAATGAAAGTTGGGATTTGTACTGCACTGCTGCTGCGACGTCTAAAAGATGAAAGCCACTTTTGCCCTATGGTCAAAATTCCTTCATATCCAGAGTGGGAGCTCTGCACCTCACTGGATACATCTTTCAGAGAGCACTTAAATGCAACCATTCATGGTTTCTTTGATGTGTCATTAGGGTGTCATCTGGTACTTGTAAAACTGGATATGGAACAAAGACGAGCCAAATATAACTAGTCTCAAATACCACTGCAGTGGAACATTGCAGCTGGATCTTAGGAGGTAATATCTGTTCTACACATTAACGGGAAAAATCTAACATACACTGAAATTGTCTCCCGTTCTTACAGAGTACATCTATGCAAGTATTTAAGAGCGTGAACTGGAGTTTTTAAATATTTTAGTTCAGGCTTTGTGGCTCAGGTTGAACAGCCTGTGAAGATTACTAAAAGCCTTGCGATTCAGTATTACACAACCATGCTGCAATAATCCAGACCAAGTGGAATGAGTTGCCAACCTTTTCATCAACACTCTGCGAAGATCTCTTACTCAGCACTAGTCAATAATACTTGGTAGGATGAACAAGACACAGGCTATTTGCTTTACTTGTATGTGGAAATTATTTTAGTTCCCCTCTGGGAAGTTGGCTGAGCGCTTTTGCCAAATGAATCATGTGCACATATCTGCTCAGAGATTTTTCTTCTTAAAAGCTTTAAGAAATTCAGGGGACAGGCTGGCTCAGCAGCCTGATGATGATAAAAACTCTTGTGTTCACTGGTTTGACTCTCCCCTGGCTCACCTGGGAGGAAAAGTGATCTCCAAATGGGGCTGTTCACCGCGTTCAGGTAATCACCTGCCCCTGACAATTTACACAAGTCATCCACCTCTCTCCCTGTTGTTTCATCTAGTGGCAAACACACTGTACTAATAAAACTTCAGCAACCTCATCTTTTAATTAACTGCAGCTAGGTGTTAAGGCTGAGCTTAGCACAGTGCAATTGGAGTAAGCTAATTAAGAGTGTTCGTTACACTTCAGCTTGCCCTTGGTGGAGTCCAGACAAACTGAACGCCAGCTCGAGCACCCACTTTCCGCAGCTGCGGGGATTAGCTAGGAAAGGAGCTGCAGCCTGCACTTCTGCCTGACTTCACGAGTACCATTATGTTTAATCAGCAGAGACAGCAAAGGCACAAACTGCTTCACCCCAGCTTCTCGTGAAGAATTTCTCTGAAAAAACTCAAACTGATCCTGAAGCTTTTCTCCACTGTCTCAAATGCAAGGGCAAGGTCTGGGAGATGTACTGCCTCCCCATCGCCAACTGCAAAAGATGATTTAATATAATGGGGTATAAACCTACAAACAGTGTACGTGGTCAAGTCCTGGCAGGCTGCAACTTGTGCCAGGTCCCTGGGGAGATGCTTGCCCAGAGAAGCTGTGGATGTCCCCTCCCTGGAAGTGTTCAAGGCCAGGTTGGATGGGGCTTTGAGCAACCCGGTGTGGTGGAAGGTGTCCCTGCCCATGGCAGGGGGGTTGGAACTACATGGTCTTTAAGGTCCCTTCCAACCCCAACTGTTCCATGATTCTGTGACTCTGTATCCACTTTGACATTTTTACAACTTGTCATGCTAATACAAGCTTTTTTAATTGGACGAGACTCTTAAGCTCACCCCTTAATACCTTCTTTCCCATTTCAAGTCGACTCCAAACCAGGAGCTGAAACATGTTTTTGTCCAAAACAGAGACGCCAGCAGGTATGGAAAGGCAGCAGTAAGTTCCCATCATCGGCGAGTGTTCTGGGTTGATAACTTTAGACTGCAGAAAAAGCCAGAAAGAAAACGGTCTGGAGGGAAGCAGATGGATGTGTCTCAAGCACAGTGTTTCCATCACTCATTACATTAAGCTGGACAGCGATACCAGAACAGAAACACCGTTTTTCCTCCGAAAAGCCAATCTGTTTGAGGCATGATTAAACACTCGCTGAGGTTAGAATTCATGAAAGCAAGAGCTGCCATCACGGGCTCCTTAGCTGAGCTCTGCAAGCATGACAAGCAGACCAGCACGGTCTCCAGCTGCAGGAGATTGGAAACAAAAAAGAAAGTGCCAGACTACCTTGAAAAACGACTCTCCCTTTGCTAGTCACCAGTGTTTTTTCTTTTGATAACACACACTACTTTTAGTAATTCCTGTTTAGTGAGCGGATTTCTTAAAGAGTAACAAATTCCAATTTTCTTTATCTAAACAAGTTCTACTTCAATCAGTAGCAGCTTTACACACAGAATTAAATGTTTTGGCTCAGTTACTACCTGGGAGAAGGAAGCTCCAGCGCTGTCATCAAGCCAAATCTGCCTCTGAATTTTTCATTAGTGGTGGTCTATACAATGAAGGTTTGAAAGGCTGCCTGCTGGTTTTAATTTCATCATCTGTTATTTTTGAACAGCATTCTCTTTTCCTTCGGAGTTTATATCCCAGATCTTACACAGCAAGATTCATACTGGCAACGGTATCAAACTCTTTCACAACCTATCCAGAGAACAGCACTAGTAACCCAGGGTTTTTAATAGCTTGACAGGCAACTTCAGCATGTAGCTTGTAAGCAAATTAACACAGAACTAGGAATTGTGATGACAACTGGGGCTACGCTGAAGATTGCTTGAAGTCATGCCTCGCACCACAGGCAATACACACACTTTCTCTGTCGTCCAGCATCAGTGACCTTCTCTCACGTTTTTGTGGCTAAAGAACAGACACCTAATCAAGGTCACCAGTGACACTGCTAGGTAAGCTTCAGCTTCCCACTTCATCAAAAAAATAGGTTCATAAAAATAATAGCTCTTTCAGGTAGAAAGGAACCAATTCCTCTCCACATCTTGGGAACTTAAATAAAGCTTTTGCTAATTTCTAATACAATGTCCTTGTGGTGGTGGAGAGCATCAGAGTAAGGATCGATAAACTGAACAGTGAAGGCAACGCACCAAATGCTTTAAGTCTTCAGAGTATAATGAGCGTTATGCTCTACCAGAAATACTGTCCCTCCACTCAAGGAATAATAACCAGCTCTCGCAAAGCAACCCTAAATTTCCAAGTCCACTGGAATTTCTGTAGCCACTCTGTTTCCATGAAGAGAGATCATCTTTTAATGAGTTATCCACTTTCCTGTCCAGTGAATGCAGTGCTCCATCACTTGTTGACACCAAGTTCAATTTTATCTGCTTCACTTTATGCGCCCACCTTTTCTGCAAGCAGTATATGTACTGGAATGTGTAAATGCCACACACAGCCTTTCCAGGGAAAATGAAGAGTGGAAATGTAACAGGGAGTGCTTGGGAATGGCTCCCATTTCTGTTTTCTGTTTGGCAAGAGGTATCCCCTATGGGGATTAAGACATCCAGACTGCATACTACCTGGAGAGGGTGTTCAACTTTGCCTAGTGTAAAAGGGTTTTCAAATTCAGGAGGTAACCTAACACTCAACCATCTCCAGAAAGCCCAGAAGTCTCTGCCCTGCTGACATTCATTTTTAATAACACGTGGGTGTTTCAGAAAGACTGCTGATAATGTGACAGTTATCAAAAGGGCAAATGAAATGACTGGGTAATTACAGGGCATTCACCTGACATCAATCCTAAGTAAAAATGGAAAGATGATATCTAACTAAACTGATCATGAATCAAAGAGATAAGAATAAATACGATGATTTTCTAGAAAACCAGCTGTATCGCACAAACCTGATCTCATTCTCTGACAGGATTACACATTTGATTGATAAGGTAATAGATTTTCAACAGCATGTGGCAAAATACTTCAAATTTCTCACTGTACAGTATTCAGACAGCAAATATTAAACAGGCTAAGAATAGGCAGATTAATTGAGGAATACCTAATCTGTTCGAGTAATTCTCAATTTGGTATTTTCAGAGTATTTCTAATGGGGGAATCCTCTTCTTCCAAAGTTCTTGAAGGAAAATGTTGACATAAATCACTAGTCACAAACCTGTGGAAACAAGAGACTAGCACAGCAAAAGATAATGAGGACCGAAGAAGTCATACATACTGTGCTGGCTAGGATCACTAACCCAAAACTTCTTTCCATAAAGCTAAGCGGGAGCTCGGAGAGGTGGGAATGAGGAAGGCTGACTTTCAGGATGGGGAACAGCATCATGAAAAGCTGCAAGTCTGAGTCAAGCAACAAGAGCTCCCAGCCCAATTTCATGGCATAAAAGGACTAAACTCATCTTTGGATGTGTAAAAAGGGGAACAGTGAGTAGGAATCCATGATTTTAGCACTATGTATGGCTCTGGTGAGACCAGTGCTGGAATATCACATCAATTTCTTCTGTGAACAAATGTTTTAGAAGATGTTGAAAAATTGACCTACTGCAGGAAACAGTCACAAAATTGTCTTAAAGGCTGGAGAAAATGCAGTGAAAGCCATAAAGAGCTCATTCTGCTCAGCAAAAAGAAGACTGAGAGTCTACCTGATCACAGTGCATTAGTATGGTTGGGGGGGTGGGGGTGGGAATCTATGTATGAAGAGTCTCGAACATAAAGAGAAGACAAGAAGCAGAAGTAGAAGCCCAATCAAAACAAATGAGGAATAAGGCACATGCTTCTACCCATGAACTTAACCATTTGATGAAAAGCTCAGAGAGCAGGGTAGATGTACAAATTCTGCAGATCAAAACTAGATGCCTTTCTTGAGAAGGCTGTTAAGCCATACAGAAGTTAGTAGACCCTGCATGTGGATGAGGTTAAATCATACGTGCTGCAGCAACAGGTTCAACAAACCCATGCTGACATTATTCTCTGTGAATAAACCCAAATTCTTGTGACAAATTGCTAATCGTTTAAATCATCATTAGGTGTCAGCTCATTTCCATTTCCAAAATTTATTCCCATGTATTGAAAAGATTAACACTGTAAAATTTATGCTCAGCTTGTGCTTTCGTGGCTGTCCTCTGAATCTTGTGAAAAGGAAGCTTTTTATTTTTTTTTTTAAAAAAAAAGCAGCTTTCTGCCTTCTGGACATACTTTAAATTTTAGAGCAAGATTCTGAAGCACTCTAACCCTGATATAAAGGCTAGACATTAATTTTAAACCAGTTACATCTCCAGTGCTTCATGAAAATGTAGTCTTACATGCTTCTATTTCCAGTACTTAAAAATGTCTACACAAACCAGTAACTTATTACTAAACTGATGTTAATAGTCACATACAACACGTGACTATTCACATTACATTTCCTTTATCTCACTTATCCTTTTGTAATATCACAGAGAATGCAGTGGGCATCACTTCAAAACTAATTTCAGAATTATGTTCATTAGAAACCTACAATAGATTGGCAATTTGTCCCTCCCTATCACCAAAATCAGGCACTACCGTTCTTCCAGGTAGCCTCCACATACAGAAGGGATTCTACAAGGTGTAACGAAGTCAGCAAGAGAACACAAGACCTTTATGACAGAACCAGAGCCGGGGTTTTGGAGATGACAAATAGTTCCTTAACTAAAACAACATTATTTTCATTCCCTTCTACAGGACTCAATTTCTTAGCAAATTAATTTAGTCCAAATTTAACATATTTTCTAGGATGAATTTATCTTCTATATTTTAGTCTCTGCTTTACTTCCTTTGCTGAATAAATACTTCAAAGGGAGCCCCTTCTGAAACCCCCCCAAGTCTTTCCCTTCCGCCCAATCTAGTGTCCCGAAGCTGACAGGTCATCTTCTACAGACTCCTACTTCCACGCAGACACAGTCAAACATCTCTGGGTTATAGCACAATTCAAATTTTACACTTATGCAAAGGGGTTTTCATCACGATGTAATTCATCTCCACAAAAAAACAGGATGACAAATGGTGTGAGCATTCCCAGCAGCCATCCAGTCTCAGGGACCCGTGCATTTCTCATTCATACTCTGCCAAATGCCTGATTGCTGAAAAGACAGAAGTAAACAAAACAAAACATGGAGAGCAGTCCACCACAGCAGAACCAACTCAACTTCTGCCGTACGCCAACACACCCCAAGGGCAGCAGCATCGATGCCCCAAATGCAGAGCCTGAACCACCTCCTCCTCCCCTCTCAACCTGCCCCTCTCTTTTAACTGAATGTGAGGAGCTTTCTAACTCAGCTTAACTCCAGATTACCCTTTGCACCTCAAACTTGAAAGCAGCTTTATTCCGAATCAGCATCCACATATCAGCAAACCTTACTGCAGACGGCCAGGTTTACAGTAACATTCCACTAAAAGTGGCGAATCCATTTTAAATCTTAGCATTTAAATCATATTTTTAAAGGAAAGGGATTTTCCCTACTATGAAAGTAAGGCTCAATCTAGCATAACTCAAATGCATTCCTAAAACACATGGAATTTATTAGTAGTCACAGCCATTTACTGGCAGTGGGTTCAACTGAAATATACTCCCTATGCAAATGATCACACTGTAAAAAAATTACTCACCTAGAAATGGAATGAGGCTGTATTAATTAGTGTTAAAGTTTATAATCCCTCATTTTTACATAATAGTTACATGACCACAAGTGATGCATAAAAGGAGGAGGAAAAAAAAATGAAGTGTTTGGCTTCATTAATCAGTTTGTAAGTTTACTGATTTAGCTTGCAGAATTTATTCACATGCAGTGCTAGCTTAAAACCCCATATATTACAAGTCCAAATCCTACCCAAGATACAGAACAAAAGGATCTCATTTTTAATTTATTTAAATAAATTATCTGAGGAGCTTAAAGGAGGAAACAGAGGATATGCAGCACTGCAAATTTAAAGAAATACAGGAAATTGCATTTGAAAACTGCATTCAAGGCAGAAACCAAGAGCAGAAGGAAGCAGCGTTAAGCAGTGAACACTTGACAAATATGAGTGTTGCACAACCTCTTACTGAGGCTTTATTAACAACTCGTGGTGTAACCCAACTATTCCTCACTAATTCATGCTTTTGAAGCACTGCTCAAAGTTCACCAAGTATTTTTACCAGAATCCTTTTGTCAATGCTCAAATAAAGCACAGTTTTGTCCCTTTTGACTGATCATTTTTACAGCCACTGTCACAAATCAGGTCTGAGACTATTCTCTGTGTTAGCATGGCAATCGCCACTTCTGAAAGACAGAAACCAAGACGCAAGACCTCACACCCTACGCTCTTTATTCACAGACTGCAAACCCCTTGGATGGTATCAAGCATGGTGGTGCTGGTATCTGCAAGGCCATGCAGATCAAAGCAACACATCTCACCAGGCTGATACAAAAT
>NW_009635273.1:0-32433 GCF_000690535.1 Cariama cristata
CAGGGGGTTTGGGGGGCTCCCACAACATCAGTAACAGAGGACAAATTGCCGTTGTCATTTGCTTTTGTATTTCAAGAGGGTAAAGGTTTGCTGAAGGAATACTCTGTGTCTGCTGAAAAAGTCCGTGCCAAACAGCCTCTTCTTCCCCCCTCCCCTGAACCCCAACAAAATGAAGGCAAAGGAAGAAAACGATAGCACAGCTTAACTTAAACAGGCCAAAGAAGAAGGGAAAGCACGATTTGCTTATGTACAAAATCACAACTTAAACTTGATAGAGAGGAAAGAG
Source organism: Cariama cristata (assembly GCF_000690535.1). NCBI lineage: Eukaryota > Metazoa > Chordata > Aves > Cariamiformes > Cariamidae > Cariama > Cariama cristata. Next base: position 287 of record NW_009635273.1, read on the forward strand.
CTGATTGTTTTGTCCGGGCTTAATAATCATAACTTTACTTACAATTTTCTCTCTAAAAATGAAATGCTTCTGGTAAGGATGATGACGTGGCTTAAATAATTTAGCTATTCACACTGATCTTTTGAATTACCTGGCATCTATTCATTGAAATGAAGTTACGCCTTTGGCTTTTTTCATGGCCTAGATTTGAAACTCCAGATTTATTTGCCTTTTATAGGCCCTTCATGTCAAAAGCCACTGCTGCAAGGTTGCTAGCATTTGCAGTGTGTGTTGGCGTTAACCGCTGTGAGCTCACCGGTCTGCTTACAGCACAGAGAAGCTGTGTCCCTGTGGGCTTTCCTGCTATGCTGCGCTGCTTTTCTGAAATCAACGGAACCGAGCACATGGGAAGAGAGAGGGAATTTGGGGTTGTTTGTGATATTCTGCACAGGAATAGATGAGGCAACGGAGTCCGTTGTGGTTTATGACAGAGAACTGTAGGCATAAACAAAATGCGAAGGGATTCCGTTGGTGCTAACAGATTTTAATTTCCTTATCATTAATGCCAGATATTTTAAAAACCAGTTTTATTTACCTTACTGCATTTATATCTTTTAGGCATCAGACTTTTTGTCCTTTCTCTGTGACCCCGAGTACTTAAAACATCATGGTAGTCGTAAATAACGTGGTTCCAGGAGCTTTAGAAAGAAAGTTATGGTTATGTACCTTTGAGAAAGCTCAAAGTTATGAAAGTTATGTTGATTAAATGACAGTATCGTCGTTTGGGCGTTTTGTGTGTCATTTTTAGTTATCAAAGCATCTATGGACCTTACGTACAGATAATCAGGAGTGAGGCTGACCAGCAATACCGCAAAATGTTGTTCTGTTAAAGCCAGGTGCTGGGGGAGGGATGGGGACAGAACCACGGCTTTTGCTGAGAGCCGGGTCAGGGCTGTACTGACTTCCAGCCTTGGACATCTTTTTCCCATCAACTATCAAACCCTGACTTACCCTTCTTATAGTGCTGTCAAGGAGTTTGATAAATTTCTGGCTGACTGTTTATATACTTTATATAATTCTGGCTTATTTTTGACAGGTAATCATATCAGCCTGTGCTGCAACCTAGCTCGGGCTATAAATGTCTTTGTGGTGCTGCCAGGTTGCTGTGGTAGGTTGGGCACGGGGACTGCCTGCCACAGACGGAGAGAAAATGATGTTTGGGAATCTCTGTTTGCACGTCTGAATGGGAGGAAGCGCGTTGTTTACCGTTGTTTACTGGGGGACTTTATACGAGAACAAATCAACTTCTTTTTGTTTCCAGTCAAGATCTGTTGACTGAAAACTACTTTAGCTTCTAGGATTTAGGGTAGTAACTCTAATAATTGGTAGCTGCTTCCTAATAATGAGCAAGAAAGTTGTGTAGGAAGGCAGCAACATGAACAATGTAGTTTATGGAGCCACTGCAAAGTTCAGAGTAAGATGACTTTTTATTCTCTCTTTCTGTCTTTTTTGGTAAATGCAATGGTAATTGTTTTTTTTAAAAAAAAAAAAAAAAAAAACCACCACAGTATCAACATTTACTGCGTTCTTTCCAAAAAACACATGATGTTCATGGATGAACAAAAAGCATCAGTGGCTTTCTGCCCTACCTTCTAGCACGGGCAAATTGTAGCATAAGGTGCTGTGTAGGAAATTAATGTAAGCACAAACCCACTTTTCACGGAGATGGCCAGCATCGCTCCAGTGGCGGTAGCAGAGCTGCCCGATGGTTTTCTCTTCCCCCGCGAGGCTGGCAGCGCTCTGTATACGTTAGCTGCGACATCCAGCCGGGTCTGTGTTGTCGACAACGTAAGTACACAAAACTTAGGTCAGATGAAAATAAGGCAGCTAGCAGACATCAAGTATTTTCAAAAGAATTTTTTTTATTATTCTGATTTGGTTTGGTCTTTAACTAAGCTTAAAATTGCTGTTGTCAGTCTGTCCAAACTCTGCTGAGGAAGCAATACTGAGCCACTTCCTTGGAAAGTAGCTAAAAATGCAGTTTTAAACCAGTGAATATTTTATTGTGCACTCCTTCATTCCATGCAAGCCCTTGCTTTACTTGTGTTAGTGTCCAAGTGTCACGGTCTGTGCGCAGATAAACCTCTTGAGTTAGGCTGGCTCCAGCCGGAGAGCAACACCATCTGCTACCTCTAACTTGCTGCCCCAACGACCGTAGATCTGATCCAGGGGAATGAATTTGTGCTCCTCTGCTTGCCATATTTCTTAAACATTTCTCACACCTTGCACAGGAGTTGATCTTGATGTCCCACCATTCTTTCAGTGGTGAAAGGACACCTGCTACTGCACATTTTCATTCATACCAGGATTTTCTGCTACAGGATCTATAAAGCAGAAAAAAGCAATGGGAACTCTTCCTGTCAGTGCTCTGATTTCAAAAAGCAGCATTGTTCCTGCAAGGAGGAGAAAGGAGAAGCCTAAATAGTTAGAAAACTAGAAGTAGCATTTCCCTGCTCCTCCATTTTGGCAGAAGTATCGGGGAACGTGACAAAGTTTTGGTACTCGTTGATGCTGAAGACCTGTGTGCGGGTCCCTGGCGGGTGAAGATGCTGACCTTTCAATTCCCAAACGTGCCATGAATTTTTCTGTCCTCACTTAGTGTCCCAGCCCCTCTGAAGACTCCGTGTTCTTACTCTGTTGTAAATGAATGAAAATGAGGACTGAAGAAAACATGGTAAAGGGATGGTAAAGTTTTTCCTAGCCAAATTTTGTCCTGATCCTTACAAATCTGTGTAGCATAACAAGCAAGCATAACTGGTAGAATTTAGAGTTCCCTTAGCACAGCTATGTCCAGATTTACTAACTTACCATATGGTTTGCATTTGGAGTCACTGTTAGAGATGCTGGAGACCTTTCTGCCCCATTTCCTCTTTGTTTTACCAATTGCCAGAATCCTTTCTGTTGTATTCTCATGTGCTGCTCTGTCATAAACAGGAAAAAGAATTCCTCTCACCCCTCAGACTCTGTGGTCAGAGTTGTTACCATTTCATGTCATAATTCTCAACTGTAAAATTGAATCCAGTATTAGAGAGTTTACTTAGAGTTCAGAACTGTAGGACTTTATGATCAAAACTCTCTTGGTATTTTGTGACCCGACGCGTATTTTGGAGTGCCAGAGGAGATCACGTGCCCAGGTAGCAGTCGGGATTTACAGCACAGTCGTGTTTGGCCCCTTACCTTTGTCACAAACAACCCCAAACAGTTCTCTTCAGGGATTGCGTACTGTGGTGCATAGTGAGCACACAATAACTTTTAATATCCAAGGCCTAGAACCACTTTTGCTGCTGATGCCTCTGCTATACTTCTAGCTCCTCATATTTTAACTTGATGAGTGTGATCCAAATTCCATTGGCATTAATGAAGAACACTCATTGACTTCAATAATCTTTGAATTGCATCTACTATCAACTACAGTAACATAATCAAGTGAGAAGCAATTGTTATGGATGCATTATTTAGCACTGATTGGGGAGGTACTGCCAGCTCCCAGTGTCAGCTGGTGTTATTTTAAAGGCTTGATTATTAAATTACTATTGCAGGTTATGAATCTTTCAGTTATGGTTTCACTTCTTACTGTTCAATATTCTGTTTCAATATTTTGTTCAATATTTGTATTTATGTTATAGTTCCCCAAAAGCGTACATTGGAAGGGTTCAGCCACTTTATATAACTTCCAAATCTGTAATTGCTTCTTCTCTGAAGTGGCATTTCTTACAAACCTGAGCAAAGTGAGGGCCACGATGTGCCTCACGTTCCTCTCCGCATCACGTAGCGAGACGCACCCTGCGTTGCCGCGGATAAGGCTTTGACCTGACGGTACTCCTCCGTGCGTGAAGGGGCAGGAGGAGTACGCCGGGTTTCTGATGCTGCTAATTTGGGTCAGGCTCCTGGTACACAGGGCTCCTTAGCCTGAAAGTTGCTGGAGGCCATGAAGGCAAAGAATATTGAACTACTGGTGCCACAGCCTGGAATAACGCCATCAGGCCCTGCTCAGGGGGTACGACTGGCAGTTGTGAGGAGGAAGCACGATGCTGGCAGGGCACAGGCGTATGGCAAAGCTGTGGTCCCGCTGCTTTTGGTGACAGTGGTAGGTATTCCCTGTGCGCTAGAGAGGCTCTGCCTGTGCCCAGGATGTGAGCGTGGTTGGGTTGGTACGTGCAATAACAGGTGTGTTGAAGTTTTTTAAAATCAGAAATATTTGTGGTGCCAGTTGCCACCAGTTTAAAAGCCATACTTGATCATAACTTGAGCGAGCAAGCTCGGAGGCCACAGTGGTGTAGGAATAGGAAACGGGATACTTCCTACAGTGATAATCTCAGTTTTGTTAATACTTATGGGGCAGTTAAAAATAGTGGTGTTGGTGATCAGGGTTTTTCTCCAAAGACCTGCAGGGGACACAGACCTCTGCTGTAAGTCACCTGCTTGCCTTCCAGGAGCATGGTATTTGCTTTTAGTCAAGTCCAAAATGATTAACTGTCATATTAAACAATGGATATACTTGTGTCAGCGGTTAGAAGAATTTCACTTTAGATCCTAACCTTCAGGCTGATGGACTGCCGTGCCAGTGTAAGACTTCATCAGTCAACAGAAGTCCATCTGCAACCTTAGCTCGTGTTGCAAAAGCCAGACCTCACCCAGTGAACCAGACATGAAATCCTCCTCTGCGCTGTTGGATTGGAGTGAAGATGTTGGAGAACAATGTGATTTAAATTTTGGGACAAAGAAATGTGTGCATGTTGTATGGGGCAGAGTAGTATCGCAGTGGGCTGTCTAAATCACCCACTTAATCCCAGGGTGAGGGGAACGTGCAGCGTTACACCGGGAGGCAGAGGCAGCCCCTCGCCGGGGGGAATTGCTGCGCTGCTGCGGCCGAGAGAGAAGAGATGGGCTGCGGTGCCAAGGTGTGCTTCAGACATAGGTCATTAGAGCCAGACTATACCTGCACTTGCTACAGGTATACTCAAAGCAGGTAAAGTGTGCTGAACCAGTAAGGAAAGATACTTATAAGAAATTAGTACAGGTGCATGATTTTAACATGCAGCTATTTACATAAGTGTTGAAATTAAAATGTAAAGTTGTGGGGTGGGTTCTGTCTGGTACAGGCAAAAGCATGGAGCTAGATGCCAGACATATGAAATGTTCAAATGATGTTTTAGGGGGGGAATGATGTCAATATAAAAGAACTTCAGGAAAGGTACGTAAAAGTGATTTACTTTTCACCTTGTTCTGGCTGACTGCAGAAAAATGTAATTGAACTTCAACTGGTCTCTGAATTATTTGGCCTTCTGTTAAGGTAGCAGAGAAAGATCTTTGATAGATGTTTACTATGATCCCGATGGAAGATATTATGCTGTGCGGCATGAGGATCAAGGCGCGGGGGAAGGAAAAAATAGACTTTTAAAGGTGGTTTCTACTGTGTGCCATTTCACCTCTGTGGTTTTCCGTGCCATCTCTATTCTGAGCTCCTGCTTATAGGATCCAGTGGGGCACAAGCTGCCATCACTCACCCTTTGCTCTTCTTTTTCACGTTCCTCCTCCTCCTCCTCCAAATACTAGTCCGAAACCAAGAACTCAGTCACTTAGTGTTTTCACCATTGTTTTTCACCATGGTATTTCTAACTGTTGAAATTGTTCTCTAGTTTTTGAAGTAACTAGTCTAAGATGAGGTAATTTTCCATGTAAATTAAATTTCATAGCACAGATTCAAATGCTCCTCAAATAAAATGATGAAGTAAAATAAAGTAACGTTATCATGGTAAAGTAATGGATCTGCAAAAATTCCGTAGAGCTTAGAGTGGAGCTCGGTGACAGGATGTATTTCCAACCCACGGGGTTCAAAACAACAGATAAAGTATTGGAGACATCCTGGTTGTCACTGGAAAGCCCGGAGGGTTAAGGATCCTTTGCAAGAGCACAAAGATGTCTGTGTTCCACAAAATGCCAGAAGAATTACATTCATTTGCCAAGTTGCAGGATTCACAGAATATAAAGCAGGAAAAAGATACATGCCGATAAGGAACAGTTTGCTAGTTTTTGCAAATCAAAGAGCTTGAAAAGCACTAATAATAGATTAATTGCTGCACAACATCCTTTGTAATTATTTATTTCTGGACAGATACAGGATGATCAGCATCCTGTTTTATTTCATTTTGTTTGTATAAGTAGAACACTAAAGTGATTCACTGGGAATAAGTGCTGACTAAAGGTGCATCTAAATTTATCCCACGTTGTTTGGGGATGACATAGACTTGGGAAGTCTGAAATCAGATCATTGCATTGTAAATGCCGATTGGTGTGGTAAATAGCACAAGTATATCCCAGGGCAAAGTGTGCTGTGGGAGTCCGGTACGGATGTCTTACTCGTCTGGGCGACTCTGTCGGCTGTAAACATGGCATTTTTACTCTCCTTTTCATTTTTGTCCTACTGATCTAATTAAATGCTCTCTGAAATTGCAGAACTGGTTCGGTCTATGATAGCATAGATATTACACTATAATGTGTGTATTATATTATTAAGTATTATATATATAGGTAGAATTTCCTAAGCTGTAAGAAGGTGGAAGGCTTTTCCTACATTTTTAGTGACTGACTGGGTTGATAGCGTTCCCACTTTCTCACCCAGCCCCAAGCCCCGGGCAGATGTTTCGCTGTCGAGGGGCGGCTCTGACCGTGACCACGGACTCCCCGGGATGGACTGGCCCCCGCAGGGGTGCGGGGCTCCCCCGGGAGCCGCTCCCCGCTTCCATCCACCTTCTGACTTGGGTTTGCCTACCCACTTCTTGTCGTTACACGAAGAGCCCGCAAGCACAGCAAGGGCATCAGAGGAAGATGTTAAAGATAGGAGGATGTTAAAGATAGAAGCTTGGCAGAAAACCTGAGCTTTTAAATATTAAACCTTGGGGCTGTGGAGAACACTCACCTAGATTGTCCCAGCGGTTTCCGAGGCAGTAAGGGCTGCAGCAACTGCGGTGGTCCCAGCTCATTAGGAGACATCAAGGGGTGTAGAGTGTGTACTACCTCGGACCTCAGCGTGTCAGAAAAAACAAAAGCTTGCAAAGAAATAAAGGCTGTCTGAGGAATCTGGTGAGGGCTGAATGGTCATGTAAATGCAACAGCATTTATTTGCTTGGAGTGATATTTTTAGTCTGGGACTTCAAATATTTTGAACCTTCACAAGGTTTACCTGTGAAGGCAGGTGGCCAAAAGCTAACAGGGGGTCGTTGGGTTGTTACGTATTTCCCCTCTTTTCAGTCTACTGCAGAGAGCTGTTACTGAACTCCTCAGCCTCCCTTCTGGGGGCACAAACAGGTCTGCGTGTCTGTGAAAAAGAAGACACAGTGTTTAGATTGTCCCTGGATCTTCCTGTCCCCATCTCTCAAAAAATGCACTGCAAACTCTTCTGTGCTTTTCTTGATGTTTTGGCGTCTTTTTAATTGTTAACAGTGACAATTATAAGCGCATTTAAATATGGTTTTGTGACTTCTTCCTATCGCAATAGTTTTGTGCATTAGCCCAGTAACGCGTTGTGGCAGACTAGATGCTTTTAACGTGTGGCTTATGATGAACTTTATGATATTTATATACGTAGCAAGCAGGAATCCACAGTTACGTTCCACATGCAGAATGTAACTTCATACACCGTAGGGACGTACACTTCACAGACTTTTAAATACACGCCTCTGGCTTGAGGCTCGCTTTCTCTTGGCTGCACATAGCACCCAGTAAAAGTTTGCGTCTGGCACGTCGTTTTTGAGGTGTGGCAGAGTTATAGATGGTAATACGAGTTGAAGTTTTACAAATGATTATGTTAGAGACATGTATGAATCCTGGAGTTCCTTTATTATACGTTGTGCAAGCATTCAGTTAGCTGAGGCATACTTCACTTTTGAATCACAAGGAAAATGCCACTACCCAGCTTGCTTGCAAACTCGTTTGCTTAGAAGCCTCATTGCATCAGCGACCACAACAGTGCGTGTTTAGAGTGCTCTGAGGAGCACAATGCTTCCTCTTCGTCCTTCAGTAATTTAAATGATTGGAGCGATACTTTTGACAAGGAAGAAATAATTTCATTGTGATGGATCATTTTTCAAGTGAAACTGAGTTTTGGAATAAAGTGATGGTGAGTAAACCATGTGAGTGGGGAAGGAGGGATTATTTTTGTTCCGAGTTTTATTCAGCAGTTTCTGAAAACTAAGATGGAAGTGATTTTGGTATTCTGGCTGCAGCGTTATATGGTTTTTATTAAGTGGAAAACATAACATAATGATTAAAGAAGGGGTGAGACAGTAACAGGCATGCTTGCTGTCGTGTTCCATGGGAAAGTGGAATGTGATTTCTGTTTTAATATTAAGATACAAATCTGATTCACAGTTAGTTCATCTGACTTCCTTTGAGAGGGAAACATGTCAGCTCATTAAACAGATGCATTTTTGTCTAAGCAGCTGCTTTTAACATAATAGTAACCTAGATTTTCAAAATAATTTGTGGTATTGCTAGCTAGGTATTTAAAGAGAGTTGTAGGGTTTTTTTACTTTTAAAGAAGGAAAAATAAAATCAAAACCTAATTTTATTTGAGATGGGGGAAAACTTTTAAAATGACTAGTTATGATTGTTCTTTTTCTGGGAACTGCATTCTCTGTATTAACTGTATTCTGCATGTTGTGTAAGTAGCCGTTTTCTTTTGTTTCTTTTTTGCCATCAAAATGCAAATAATACTTCAGTCACCAAATTATCAATTTTGTCTAAGGAGAGAGGGTGGGGGTTTTTAAGTCCTCAGTTTTGCCCATAAGAGTACAAAGGCCAGACAAAATAATGCTGCTTAGCTATAGGGAGGTACCCATACGCACAGCTACACGTTAGGACAAGTAAATTTTATTGTGCCATCTCTTGTTGCTGATGGTAGTCAGGACATTCACAGTAGCCTGATGAAAAGAAAAAAAATCAACTGGAGGTTTTCTAAAGTAACTTAAGGAACACTTTTTTTCCTGAGGGAGAGAGGCAGTGTGCTCTAGCTGGTAAAGCGTGTAATCAGTGTCTCGGGCACTGCCACAGGCAGCCTTCGATGAGTTTGAGGAAGACGCCGTACAACCAATTTTACTACACTTACAAAGAGATTTGTACTTTATTCATGTAGTAAGGTACCCACACAAAATCCTTTGGTTTCCATATTTTTAAAGTGTCGGTAATTTTTGTCTCCTTCACAGGGCTGCTCTGATTCTTACTCCACTGGTGTATTTAGTCTCTGATGACCCCGTTTCAGCCATCTCTAGGTCTTTCCCTCACAGGCAGCGCTGCAGTTGGGAGAGAGTGATTGATATAAAACTTGTTCAAATTTGCGAGGGCTTATTTGTATTTCCTTGTTTTTAAAAAGGCAACTGAGGTAACCGTTTGGCTGTCCAACTGCTGAAAATACAGGGGTACCTAAACAACCTGCAGTTTAGAGATGTATGAGTTAAGCTAATCTTTTCCCATATAATTTAGTTCAAGTTTGCAAGCTATGAAGTTCTTCATTTTGCTATCTTGTATATATGGTTTGTACAAACATCTTTAGCCACGACAGCAGGTTTGCAAGTAGAAATGATCGTCCTCTTGAACCTTTAGGTTGTGATCATGCACTCTGGTTGTAAACCAAGAGTCTTGTGGGTAAAGGCGACCTCTGTGGTTGTCTGAACACACGTCTTGAGTGGGTTCCCACGCATGGAAGTTACCTTTGCAATTTAGTTATTGCAGGTGGGCTTCTGTCTGGTGATGGCTTTGGGAAAGTGTCTCCTTCATGATTTGCTAACTGATTTAAATATTTCTTAACAAATAAATCTAAGAGAGCAGCTCAGTTTGTTCTTTTTTTTTACAGTGACTGGGGTTTTTTACTGCCTTTCTCCTAGAATAGTAGCACTTCCATCTTCACCTGACTTGACTCTCTTCTCAGGTGAGCTCTCTCTGCCAAGAGCAGAGCCCTGCGCTCAGAGCTGAGCTTTATAAACACTACATGAAGAAGATGCAATGAAAACTTCTATCTATGGGATTTTCCATCTCTACAAATCAAATTTTCAAATAAGTGTCCATGTGTCCTAATGTTTTCCTGTCACAGCACGTTGCTTGTAGGACAGGGCAATTTTCTTCATTGTTTGTTTTTTTTTGCACTTGAACACAGCTTAATAATTTAATATGTCCCAAGGAACAAAAATGATTTTTGAAAAATAGGGTTATGGTTGTGTGAACACTGTAATTTTCAGGAAGGATTTTAAAAGAAAGATGCCTGGAAATATTTGTTGTAATTTCAAGATAAAACAGAAAATGAATTGCATTCCTACAGAGGAAGCCAGCTAATTGTCACAAAGAAGGTATGCCGGCGTCTGTGCCGTTAGGGCGGTTTGCAGTAACAGCGCTGTGCTGAGTTGAGATGTGGAGGGGATTCTCCAGTCGCTCTGCAGAGTATCTGCACGCTGGCGGGCCGGTTCCCCACGTGTCCTGAGGCTGGGGTCACCCACCCACCTCGGTGGGAGTGAGTCAGGACAGCTGCTCCGCATTGGATCGTTGGACTGAGCCACGTCTCCTGTCAAAGGTAAAAAGAAGAAAAGACTGAGGCACGCTAGTGCTTCAAAGACAGTAGTGGACCCATTCTCCTGATCACAGGCATTTTTCTTACCTCAGTTCCAGTTTTGAGTTTTGGTAAAGAAGTGCATGATAACCGGCATGTGGCTACTGACGTCAGGATAGAAAGTGTGGCAGTGGTAGAGAAGTGTTTAATCCTATAGTCATCTTCCATTGAAAACCAGAGAGTGGGAGGGAGATCATTAGAGAAAAATGACTGTTTGATGGAGGGCAATCAAATCCTGTGGAAAGATTGGGGTTTTTCCGCAGTTCCTGTTAGACGCTGCTTTCCTCTTTTTGTCCCTGTGGGAACTGTGACTCTCAACAAGGGCTGATGGACGTGGGAGGTCTCTTGGCTTCCCTTCGGGGCTGCCGGCAGCCTGAGCCCGGGCATCGCCCTTGCCGGCTGAGGAGTGCCCTGCCGTCCTTATCGTCTGCTGGATCGTTTCATTTGGGGGGCGGCTGGTCACCAACAAAATCTCTTCGTGAAGGGGGTTTTCTTTGTATAAATTCAGGCCTGCTGTGGTGTGCCAGTTGGTGTCAATGCAGTGCTTGGAACAGGCTGAGAGAAGGAGGGTGTAACAGAAGAGCTGTTAATTGCCAGGCCATGGGTCCGTGGGCGCTGTCTAACTAGGAATAGGCTGTGCCAGTGTTTGCTATTGGCAAGTGCGGTGTCACTCTGCTAAGGCTTTTGGGGATGTAGTTCAGAAACTTGGCTCTGCAAAAGTGTAAGTTAAGTGCGTGTGTTGCCAACTTCACCATACAATGGGAAGAGTGATCATACTTTCCTTTAATTAAAGTGCTTAAAGTGAAAAAATAAGCTAAAAAGTGCTTTAGCGGTAACATCAATAAAAGCACCAGTAAGTTTTAAACGCGAACGCCAAAGAAATCATGGTTTAAAAAGAAAGGAACCCTTCTTCTGCAGTCGCAGGTGCAGAGGGGGGACAGCCTGATTTGTAAGCTCGGGTGCAGCAAGGGAGTGGGCTGCATCTTCCCCGTGTGCCAAGTTCTGGAAACGCTGGGTGTAGCCAGCTTCCCTTGCCAAGCAGAAGTCCTGCCATTTTCGAGAGCCCTGCTCTTGTCTGCATGCAGTCAACCAACATCTGAAATGCTTTACCCATCACTGACCAGGTGGAAAGCTCAGATTTACATGCGTGACAAAACTGCTCATCCATTTGCATGATATGCCAAGGTCCCGCTGCTTTTTATGTATTTAGGTCGTAGACAGCAAAAGATACTGAAATGTATTTTTCCATAGTAGTTGCACATAGAATGCCTTTTTTCCTCCCTTCCTCCTAATTTTCGCTCCCATTTTGCTATGCCAGTTTATTTTTGGGGTTTCTTTTTCATCCCATCTATGGAACTGAAAACACTATGTCTACTGCACACCTGCATTTGTTTTCGGTCAAGTCATCTAAATTCTAAAAATCCAAATCTAAAGTTTAGAGGTAATCTGCTCATCTGGAAGCCCATAGTTGGGTTTTTTAGAATCTGGTTGAAGGCTATATGCTTCCCCAGAGAAAAGACTCAAATATTGATGTGTTTATGCTTTGCAATAATAATATTTGTCCATGTGAGAAAGTGTGAAGTTTTTTTTTTTTCTTCTGCCACACCATATGGCTTATGACTATTTACAACCCAAACAATAACAGCTGCTGCTGCTGCGTAAGAGAACCCATTCCTCTGAGCTGGAGATGCGCTGAGTAGCGAATGACAAAGTGTACGTCCACAGATGTATTCCGAATATCCTCATTTACCACTCAACAGCCTGTCTGTCGTTCTCCTCTTGGAAACTGTTGGGGCTTTTTTCTTGTGTGCTTAGCTAATGGGGAGAGCTTTGACAGCTTGGTGGGGGAGTTTGGGAGCAGACAGAGAAGCTGTGTCCGATGACAGCTATCCAGGTGGGAGAAGGGAAGGGCATTCTGGTTGGGTGCTCAGCAAAATGAAAATGTGAATCATGCTTTTAACCCCTTTCAAAGAAAAAAAATCACTTGACTCTGTTAATGAATTAGAAGTTTCTAGTTGGAAGAATAAACCAGATAGTCCTTAGATCTTTAAAATGTGGGTCACGTCATGCCCTTCGTTGATTGCATGCTTAAAGTTTGGAATTCCATATTACATAGGTACATTTTGCATTTCTTGGCTAGTATCAGTCTTTTTGGGCTCCTATCAGTTGCCTGTTTGAGCCTTTTTGGTTTTCTGCAGTTTTGTCCTGGACATTTTGATAATTCCTGAGTTTTTGTCTCGGACGTTGTAAGGGGTGACTTACCATTGTCAGTTGTTGCTGTCAACAGCAAAAGGACAATTTCTAGATGTTACATGATTGGGCTGTGTGCCTGGCCTTTCCCTATAGTGCTGTGGTTCGAAATAGCATTGAAACCATGTCCGTGTCTGCCAGCATCTTCTCTCATAGTTGCACCGAGCTGTTCGTGTACCTGCTCTTTCCCAACGGGTTAATGGCACATGTATCGGGTTTTCATGGCTGGGTTTTGGTAGCGGGGGCTTACAGGGGTGGCTTCTGTGAGAAGGTGCCCGAAGCTTCCCCCATGTCCCATGGAGCCAACTCCGGCGGCTCCAAGACGGCCCCACCGCTGGCCAGGGCCCAGCCAGCACGCCGTGGGAGCCCGTCAGCCGTGGGGTAGTGCCTCGGGGAGAACAGAGTTAAGAAGGGGGAGAAGTTGCTGCACAACAGCAATTGCAGCGGGAGAGAGGAGTGAGAACATGTGGTAGGAGCAGCCCCGCAGCTCCCGGTGAGTGCGTTCATTATTCTGCTCTGATTTGATTGGTAATAAATTAAACTGATTTCCCCAAGTGGAATCTGTTTTGCCCAGGACGGTAACTGCTGAGTGATCTCTCCCTGCCCTTATCTCGCCCCAGGAGCCTTTCGTTGTATTTTCTCTCCCCTGCCCAGCTGAGGAGGGCAGTGATGGAGCGACTTTGGGGGGCACACCTCCAGGGTCACCTCACCACAGCACATTATATTTATTATGACTTATCTCACAAAAGCATATTCCAGTGAGGATGAAATGTTCAGGAGGGGTATTACCGGGCATATTCTTCCTGTCACACAATAATCTTAATAATGCTCATTAGCAAAAAAGAACTGCAGGTTTCTTGCAGTTGACGCTTTATCTGCCATGAAGCTTTGCCAGTAAATAAAACCCACTGGATTTCATCTGATTTCAGAGTGCACTGAAAGGTGGTTGTGAACAGAAGCGATGACGCTTACTAACAGCATTTACTGTTACGGTGGAGCCTTCTCATTGAAAAGCCTTAAAATTAAGCCAGATTAGTTCCTTGGCAGCATAAAATGACTTCTATCATTTACATATTATTTTTTTTTAAATGTGTCTGTAGTACTCCTGGGCCACTGGGTGTTCTTCATGTCAGGGCTACAGCTACCATAGAAACAAAAGGACTGAGAGGAACCTTCTGAGCCGTACTGGTAGTTAGGCTGGCAGCCCCGAACCGCAGTGCTTCAGCAACCCTTTAATTTGGATGCCTTTGTGATCATCTGACAGAGATGTTTTTAACTTAAATAGTTTTCTTCCCCCTGCTTGGTGTGAGCTGGTCTCCATCTCGGACTCTGCTTTACTAAGGACAACAGCCCCTGCTCCTCTCCTCGCCTACGACGAACGCTGTATTGCCACGACTGCGCTGGGTGCTTACAGTTTCTCTTCCACGACTGTGCGGTGCCCAGAGGGGTTTTGAAGCAGGGACCCCACAGAAATGAATAGGAACTTGTGACCGCTGAGCACGACCTGTGGGCACATCCCGTTGGCCAGCTCGGCAAATAAATAAAGTGAGGCTCCAGGTAGATGCAGGTCAAATCCCTTTATTGTAGAGCCCTAGCAATGCTGCTTGTAGTTAATGAAAAATCCCCTTTATAAATCTAAGTGCTGTGATATGGCACTGCGTACTTGTGATTCCATAATTCATGTGCTGAGTCAGCTCATTCCCAAGTGAAGGAAGGAGTTACTTGAGATCGTGCTCCTCGGTGTGAATTTCATCTCGCTTGCCAGAGGTAAAATGGAATTACCAGAAATATTTGTATGAAAAGCCGTAAGTGCAGGCTTAATCTACATCAGTGCTAGAGGGAAGAGCTTCTATCATATTCCTACCAGAAAAAGGGTGAGAGGTACTGTCTCCTGCCCCATTTCTGCTTGAACAGAAGAGACAAATTACTTCAGCTTTCTTGGATCAATGCAGCCGTGCCCGGGTTAAACTTGGAGCTGCATGGACAGAAATCAATATAAAACAACTGACAACAAAAGTGGCAGATGGGAGAAATTGCTCTGTATAAACTAAGGCTACGTTTTGGTGTGGCCTTTGCCTGCCAAAGCTGTTCTGCGAGCAGTAACAATGGGTTGCATACACAAATTTAAGGGATTGATGGAATTTGATTTCATGCTTTGTTCTTGCTAGCTGTCTGCTATGTTAAGCAGAGAATCCATTTCAATACCCACTATACAAAATTCTAGAAACAGCTGTGAGTATTTACTTCTAGGGTGCTGCCTAGGGATGGCTGGGCTTGTTGGCCACTCTGTGTTAGAGCAATCGGAGTCAAGAAATCACCTAGTGAATAAAATTGTTTCGCTGACCAGTGACATGATTTGATGCCATTAGTGCCAGATGTTGAAGCCTGTGCCCTTCCTCCAGTCCTGCTCTTAGTTTGTACAACACCGAGATGAGAATTTGCTATTGAAAGCTGTCTCTGCTTCCTAAGCAGGGAGTCCATGAGCTTCATCTGTAGAGGAAAGCCACTGTATTAGCTCAACTAAGGGAACACCTATATAGATGGTTGACTTCATAAAAACAAAAAGCATATTGTCACACTGTCCAAACGTGGAGACTGAATTTACATCCGTGCCTTCCTGCTGCCCCATGGCTTTGGAAATACTGGAGAAATAAGTTGCAGAGGGTCTGTGCTTCGCTGTCAGCTTTGCAGTCCGGTGAAACTGAGCCTCTCCTGCACAGAGGCAGCCTCGCATACTAGAATTGCTTAGCTTTGGGATTTCATAGGTGGTGTCTGCATTTTGGCTTCAGACCAACAAGCTACAATCTAAGAGAGTAATCTCTCAAATCCCATATACTTGCTTTAGCACAGCAAGTTAGAGCAAGAAGCTGCAGTTGGACAGCATCCTAGTGAGACAGCATGGAAAGTATGGAACTAATTAACGTCAGAAATCGGTACCTTGATGTGAATCCTAGTGTTCTGGAGTTGCTGAGGCACACCCTTCAGAAGTCTCCTCCTGGAAGTCAGACTCGTTGATTTGCCCAGAGACCTTTGTCAGGACCCAAGCGAGTGATCTGAACGTCCTTATGCAAGAACCTTGCGAAAGTGCATCCATTGGCATCAGGCAAGCAATTGTTTGTATGGTTTTTACCTGGTGTGTCAGAAAAAGTTGAGCAAGGCATGAGGTAAGAGGGAATTTGGGGAGGTCTTCTCTCCATCCTACTCAAAAGTGAAGAGGAAAGTCCTCCTCCTTCCATCTCCTGTCTGTAAGGGATCTTCTTTCCCATTTCCACAGGCTGATGATATGAGGGCTCATTTTATTGGAAAAAACAAGGTAGGGATCACAAGACAATGCAACAGCAGACTCTTACAAGAGAAGAATTAAGTGCAAATCCCGTGTCTTCCTCCTTTCCCCTCCAGAAATGCCCCATTTCTTAGCCCTGCCAAAGAGCAGGGCTGCCAGCAGCAGGGAAAGCTCAGCAACCCTGGGACTCTCAGATCCTGGGGCCTCAGCCCCCGCTGCACCACAGGAAAAATATTTTGGGCCATTCCTTCCCCAGCGTGGCTGTCCCTCCGTATCTGGGCAGTCAGTCGGTGCCCCGAGCGAGGCTCCGACAGGCTGGGAGCTGTGCGTGGGCAGAAGGGTTGGCAAGGTTTCAAGCATCTGCATGATCTGCTTTAATGCGGACTATTTTAGATTTAAAATGTGCTTCAACTATCATCCTAGACTAATTCCTGCAATGTGAATTGCACTTTATAGTACCATTGATCTCATTATTTCTGTAATTTCATTCATTTTATTGGGATTTTTATCTGAAAAAAAAAAAACAAACAACAAAAAACCCAACGCAATTTATTGTTCACCACTTTCTGCTGTCACAGGATGAACTTACTTTCCCCAGTACCTTTACTAAACCGGCAGTGCAGATCCCCTGTGAAAAACCTGCAGCTGTTATAAGAATTTCTAATGTATATCTTCAAAATCCATCTTTTCCCTCTTGATTTAATAGTCTTCTAAGCCATTACTTCAAAAGGAGATGTTGCCTATTTTTTATTTCTTGGGTTCAGTAGTTAGTGATAAATGACTCTCAAGAGAGAAAATAACTGAAGATGATGAATAGAAGGAAAATGTTCATTATTAGCTCAGGCAGAAAATGAATCCCTTTTCAGAAATTCAGGAAGTTGATAAGAGTGGATTTTTTTTTTTAATAGCTGATTACCCTCATGACAAATCTATCACTTTGCCTTCTCAAACAAGTATGATATGTTTTGTCTTTTTTTCCTCTTGACAAGGGAATTCATGACATAATGTCACCCTGTTAGAAAATGTGTATGTTTCTGGTAGTTACTGGAAAATGATGCTGTTCTTAATTTCCATATTACGCAGGGTGGTGGTGATTAAAAAGTTAGACGTTGACGTGCAAGAAAGTGCTGGGATAAGCCAGTTAATTTCTCCTAGCTGCAGCAGGCGTTTCTCAGTGAGAAGACGTACTACCACTTGTGTGTGCTCTTTTAACCGTTTAACAGCAATCCTGGTACAAAGCAGAGCTGTGATCCCACACAGGTGCTGTCTTCAGTGAAGGGTACCCCATCTCTCGTGTAAATTTTTACATCATCAGGAACTCTGTGATACCTTTTAGTATTGCCACACAAAGCATAAAAGAGGGAACTGTTGTCTTATCCATTTCCAGGTCTATATGTATTATTTTCAGGGACGCAGAGGGGGAACTTCATCTGAGCAGTCATACCTCTACAGGGATGTCCTGCATTTGAAACTCAAGCAGAGAACAAGCTGTCGTGCTGTCCTTCTTATCTGTGAATCAAAATAGTGTCTCTGCCTTCTTAGACATACCCTGCCTTTAGACGTCTTTTAGTATTTCTCTCCAAATTGTTCTGGTATGAAGTCAAAGCCGAGGATGGCAGAATCACTCTGTCACCACGTGTACTGGTTGCTCCTCACCATTGACTTAATGAGTGAACTCACAGCTGGTATTAAATCTTGCCCAGCCCTTTGCAACTCCTCAGCCACATTTAACCTGTCACGTCTGGCCACCCTTAGGCATGGTTGGCATCTTTATTCGAAAGATGTGATGGCATGCCTCCCTAAAACTTTTGCTGAAGCAAAGCCAAGGCTTAGGGTTCCCTTGGGAAACCAAAAGAGAAGCTGAGAGTGTGGACCCTGAGGGGTCTTTCCAAAAACTGCTGGGAGAGACGTACTCAGTAAATGGGGAGAAGCAGAAGAAGGGCTGATCCTTTTACCAGTACCCCATAATAGGGCAAGGTTTGCATTGCTGGGTTGCTGCAACACAGGCAAACCCTTAGAGCTTTCTCAGCTTGGAAAGGTTTTTTTCTGACTAGTGATGGCAAAGAAGCAATCTTCTCATGCGGGGAGAATTTATAGTATTTCAACACATTTTTCATTCTCAAAGTAGGATGGAAAGCCAAAATCCTGGGGAGCATCATAAATTGACAAACAAATAAATAAATAAATAAATAATCTCTCTTTTTGTTTTCTGTGCCTTTCCCTCCCTTTTTGCACCTTGTTTTGCCATTTTTGGGGGTCTGAAATTACTAGTGTTTCAAAACAACAAAAAAATAGCGCCACAAAAAAGACAAACTTTTGCAATCGGTTTTGTTGTTGGCAAATTAAAATCTTTTTTAAAGATAGGATGTATTTATTGAAAAAATTGCAGTTGACTCTACCCTTGAAAGTAGTGCCTTCAAATCCATGAAAAATGCAGATAAAAATCCCCCCTAGTAGTCCCTTCCCCTGGACTATGGTTAAGGCATTTGGGTCCCATGGGCTCGGTACACAAGGTAATGAACTGTTACGTTAAGTGACCGGACTGCCGTATAATCTGGGTTGAGCAGTTGCATTCATTTGTATAGCGTGTCACCCAAAGTCTTCTGAATTCCCCCATCTGAAGGGAAAGGAAGAGGAAAAAAAACTTGCGTTAAGTGCCTAGATTAAATTCCAGTGATCTCACTGTGTTGTAATGGAATGATTGATAAAGGAATAGCACGCTATAAAATGATGGGAAAGAGATGAATACTGTTCAACAAGATTAATATGCTAATAAAAGGGATTATTTTTTTTTTCTCTGGACTAATTATGAAATCCACCTCCTGCAAACAGCTGAATAGGCTCAAGTCACTTCTTCCTAGCATTTCTTTGCCGTTGGTTATAAACTAAGTTCGTTATTTGCAATGTAACGGTAAAATGAAAAGTGAGAGAAGGAATTGTGATCGGTTCAAGAGGATTGGGTTTTTTTTTTGCCTTTACAGGCTTTCTGGTAGTTTCATTTAGCTTTCAGGCATCCAGAAAGCTGTATTTAAATTCTAGATCTTGGATACAGAAATTTCCAGGAGCTGTTGATGGCCTGAGCACCACCCAAGCAGCACAGCCCCTGCCCGCTGCTCCGGGGCTGACGCACGGTGTTCCCCACCCGCCCTCCGGCGAGGCTTGGGCTTCTCGGGAAGGTTTTGTCACGTGTGACAGACATAAAAAAGGGCCTTTCTGCACCGATTCCTGCGAAGCCGTGGAGCACAGGGAGCTGTCAGGGTGCGGATGGGGGAGACACAGGATAGTTAAGCTCTCTGCCAGAAGGAGACAAAGACCCTCCATCTTCTCCTTTGCTCGCGGTTGTAGGAGGTGGTAGTAGGAAGCAGGTGGTTCTACGTAAACAGGACAGATGTGTGGCAACTCTCTCCAAAGAGTTCTCTTTCTCCTGCAAGGCCCTCGTTTTCAAAGTCGCCTTGCTTTTGCACAGCTTTTGTCTGATCTCACCTCTCTCATCTAGCATCAGAGGCCTTTTGGTCCTACCAAAGGCTGCCTAAAACTTGTGCTGCCTGAGAGGAGCCCTCCTTTATCTTTCTGAAGCATCTGTTCACCATCTAATTTCAAAGCATAGCTTAAAAATCTGTTTTGTTGGGTGTTTTTTTTTTTCTTTTTTCTATGCCGGTGCTTTTAAATGTCTTAATCACTTTGTTGTTGTTTAATTTGTAAATTTTTAGATGTGGACCCTTCTTTTCTTTTGAGAGCAAAAACATTGACTCAGATTGCTGTATCACAACATATATCAGAAATTTATTAGTTTATAATACTTTTTAAAAAAAAAAAAAACCAAAACAAACCACATCTTCTTTCTGTTTAAATCAGTGTAATGATTTGGACCTGTGTTGTTTCACCAAACAAAAAAACCACAAGGAAGAAAGCTCTTTGACTGTGAAGATGATTTCCACACATCAGTTTTAGTCAATTTTTTATGGCTTTTTCCCCCAATACTGTCAGTCCCCTGCCTGATGCTGGGATGCTTGCCATGGCACTGTAATTCCTGACTTACAGAGATTGCGTGTGCTCCTTGGTGCATGCAAGAATAACTTCAGTTTTCCATTCCCGTCCCTTGCTCCCCCCTCCGCCTGCACTGGCTTTGTTTCCTCATCCATATTTATACCAATGGTGATGGGAAAAGGAGGGAGAGCTACCTCCTACCATTACCTTCAAGGCCTAAGAAAGTGGGGTACGTATCCAGCTGGGTTGCACTTTTCAGTTTATATGGATTTTTTTGCTGTCTACAATTTATAGAGTGAAGCCAGGCAGTGCCTTCCTCTTACAGCCAGCCACGATCTGAGGCTCTTAGAGAAGAAAGAGGAGGGACCCTGGGAACTTTTTCTTTCCCTTCCCTCTCCCCCCACCTCTTCCCCCGTAAAAACACTGGTCCAGACAGTCTCATCTCAGCCAAACAAATCTTTTAAACTGCTTGGATACATTCCTTTCAGATCTTTTAAAACTTATTTTTCAAGGAAAAGGAGTGGAAAATTCACAGGCCTTGGTGGGGGTGGTAAAAGCCTTGAGAAGACCTATCCAAACACACCATGCCGAGGGTATGACAGGGGCTGCTTCCCCTGAGCCGCGTTATCTGAGTCTGCTTGACGCGAAAACATCGTACAGGGCATCTTCACCAGTGCCGCTTTGCTAACACGTCGCCGTGTGGTTGGCCCGCGTGCTGCACCACTACGTATGCTTGAAATCTGAGACTTAGACAAAATAAAATCTTTTTTCACCAGAAAACTGAAAGTTGCATCTTATGGTTCCTTAAATAATTTTTTTGGTACCAAATATTTTTCTTCTCTTGCTAGCTATTTGGGGATATAAACTCCTTTGAAAAAATGGTAGAAATTGTGAACATAACATTTAGGTTTTCATAGTTCTCCAAAATGTCTGAACTCTGGAAAATTCATCCTCCAAGAACAAGAACTACAGATGATGTGAGTCTAGAAAGTAAAAGTAATTGGAGCTAAAAAGGTATGAAAATCAAGAGGATCCACTAGTGATATTCATGCAACGTGAGAGTTGCTATTCTTCCCTCTGTAACAGGTGCCTATGGCTGAATGCAGGGGTTGGATGTATACACACCGTTACTGTAGAACTGGTCCTACTGAATCCAGAAATCTTGAGAACTCAATTGAGAGGCTTGGAAAAAATCTATGAATGTTGAGTTACAGCTGTAGCAAATAAGAATTCTGCATCTATCATCAGTGCAATAGGTTGGGGGGACGAAATCTCATCTGAAAGCAGGTACGACGAGTGTGATTTGCCTGAGTTTCTCCTTTGAACTTAGAGAAAAATGTTCTCCACCTAGGTGAGCAAGAGCCGGCTGCTTTCTTGCTTATACACATACGTGTCTGGTCCTGTAGCGCGGGCAGAAACTGGGCTGATGTACTGAGCAAGTGTAATTTAAATAACAGGTTTAATTACAGTCCTAGAACTGGAGTGTCAGGCTTGTGACAGACGTGTAGTCATCTCCACTGCACTCCATAGAGTCAGCAAATGTTGATCAACAGGTACTGCTTACTCTGTCTTTCTGAAGTTTTGATTTAAAATAATCGAGATCAAACCAGTTCTAAGGACAAGATATGCATGCATTGGATTCTTAAAGTTTATTCATTTTACCAATTCAGCTTTTTTCATGGTACATATTCTCAGTAGCAATAGACATTGCAAAACAACTGCTATGACAAGATTAATGTGGTTTTAAAAGCCAATACTGTTGGGTGCTGGAAAAAGAGTTAGAGACATGAGTAGCTCTTATATAGACTTAGAATTTGTGTGCGGCGACAGTTGTTTCCCTGGCTATCGGTGGTACGTCAATAACGACATCCTGTTCAGGGGATACGTCATCAAACCCTTCTAAAGGCTACTAACTAACCATTTTTCATTAACTCAGAGCTGTATTCCCACAGCATTTGGAAAATCTTCCCTTAAATCTTCCTTTTAGTTTTAGTGTATGAATGAAGCCCCTTACGTTAAAATTATTTTGCCTCTGGTTAACAGAAAATGGTGCTGTTAATGCAAAAAGAGTAGAAAATGGTGCACAAGCACTTTATTTTTAGAAGCCATTTTCTAAACATTTAATTTGTTTTATGTCCATTACCTACACTAAGAACGAATGCCAAAGTGGGAATTATATTTTAGAAAGAAACCTTTTTTCCTCTTTAAAATACACTTTGTGCCTTTTTGAGACACTCTGGAGAATTAAAGCAAATAGGTGATTCTCAGGAGGACTTCCATTTGCTTAAAAGTGAGGATTTGTCATTTTTGGTTTTTTACAGCAGGTGTTAGTTTAAAAGAAGTTATTTGAGCTAAATGGGTTGTCGGTTTCCTGTTTCTTTGTTTTTCCCAGTGTCTTTTGCTTTTCCAGAAGACTCCCAAAAAACATCTGCATGTATTTGTTTATTTGCTGAACAAAATTTGTTACCATGTAACTCTCTGCTCTTTGTCATTGGCAAATTTTAGACCACCTTGCCAATTTCAATCAAACTAAAAAATAATATTTTGGTTTTATTTTTCCAGTTATGTTTGTCAAGACCTATGAAATAACTGAATAGCAAACACGTATTCCATTTATATATGAGCAGAAGTTTGCTTTGCTATTTGCACCATCAGGATCAGCAATTCCCTTAATCCTCTGTTGAATACAGGGCCGGGTAGCAGGACAGGTAACGGGAGCCTCATGAGCCGTCCTGGATGTGAGCCGCTCCGGGTAATGGTGGTGAAGGAGCTGTGGGTCCCATTATGCAGTCCCCCAGCCCCGTTCCCTTATCTCTATACCCTTCCTTCTGAAGATTCCCATCTTCAGAAAGTGCCTTGGCATCCATAACTGACGAAATTGTGCACTGTCTCCCAGTGCATGGGTTCCAACTCCGCCCTCCTAAGAAGATTTACGTCAGTTCTGCCCTAAAGTATCCTGTGTGAAAGTGAGGCTTGAACTTTTCCCTACGCATAAAATGTTGTGAACTTGTCCCAAGACTTGACAATTTTTGCTCCTTAGCATGATATGTCACCTTGACTCCACGAACAGGGTCCCCCTCAAGTCCTCCTCTTCTCAGGATGCCTCCAGAAAGACAAGTTGCAGTTCACGCCACTGCATCGCAGGGAGAAGGGAACGATGCACGTTCCCTCCAGGCTTTCTCCTTCTCCCTAAGGCATCAATCAGAAAGCTGCCCTGGAACCAGGAGACTTGGGGGATGACACTGTAGAGGTGTTGGTGACTTCTCGTTGCAAAATGGAGGAAAGATCCTCAAGAGTCACAGCAGAACTGTCTGTGCTGGTTTTGCACTCTAATAAGCGATGGAAGCAACAACTGCGTTAGATACCGATGGTCTCTTTCTGTTACTTCAGTCAATCCGGTTAGGTGCTATTGCTCATCCAGAAGCAATCCAAAGAAAGGCAGGCCGATTCAGAAAGAGCCAGTTGTTTGGTGTTATAAACACTGGCCTATGGCTTTGCCCTTAGTGACCTAAGAGGTACCATAGGTTGAATTTTTATTAGCAGTACTTCCCCAATAAAGCTATTTTCCCTTGAACATCACATATTAAATTGATTACGCACCATGTCATTTTAAAAGTATGCAGTTGCTGTTTGATTTATTTGGTCAGACTGCCTGCCAACTCAGCAATTTCCATCCTAAAATAACAGATCCAAAAAAACCCCAAGCCCCACAGTCGGCTGCTTTATGTTGTAATGAGTCAGCTGCAGATCTGTGCAACCACTAATTTCAGCCCGTTTGTCCAAAGGGACAAGCAAAAACATGCAATTTTCTAGCAATTACAATCAGTGAAGAACTCTACATCGAAATGGTCAGCAAAAATACGAAGGCAAGAATTTAGACCTGGAAGAATATTCTGCTGTTTTCTGCACACTCTCTCTCTGTTTATATATATATATATATACACACACATATGTATGTTTCCAGTAAACAGTTAAACAACAATCACAGACCTTGTTGGCCAGTTTTAGGAAAACAAAAAGAAGGGAAAAAACCAAACCAACCAACCAACAAACCCCAAACCTGGTGAAGTCAATGAAGTTGGTAGAGGTTTGCAACTAAGCGTGTACTTAAGCGAATGGAAGCTGGCGAGGCAGTGCAAACTTTAATGATGTCTCTTAATACCATAACAAAATGAATGAAAAGTTTTCTCGGGAGCTCTTCTATGCGTGGATATTTCTGATGTAAACCAGACAGGCCCATGTGTGTCACGTATGTGATACTCTGCCGTTGAACAGCACACAGACTAACAGAGAGCAGTAGTAGGTATGGCAAATACGAATGTTCGGTCGTATCTAAAAGCAAGAAAAAATAGGGAGGCAGCCCACAAAGATAAATAATGCGGGTACACTCTTCATGTCTATAATATGCATCTCTGTATTAATTGGGAAAGGAGTAAGGGAAGAAATTAGCCTGCTCTTGCTCCTAGTAGTTCAAGATATAGAGCTTGCTGATCTCTTCAGGATGTTGTGACAGAGATACCTTGTGTTGGCCACTTAAAGCCCACAGCACCGCAGTACTACCGTCCTTTCTTTGTGAGAGGCACACAAAAAGCTGTAGAGTAAATTCAGGGTAAGAAACGGCATTCTCGGAGTTCTCTAGTGGGAGCAGGAAACAAAAACAATTCAACCCACGTAACATGGCAACTGGAAACAGGGAGCCCATCTCTCTTCTCTTCCCTTTTGGCACGACAAAGGTCACCAGGAATTCAGATATCCATTTTGATGTGAAAGAGCCAACAAGCATCTGACAGTCACTGCAGATGCCAGCTTTTATCAGTGCAATCACTTATGACCATAATCACGTGTGACCTTGTCATTTTAAGGTGATCTGTAGAGCCTCATACTTGTATATTGTTTCTGTTAATGATGCGTAGTTAAGCCCAGAGCAATAATGTAATGAGACGAATCCAATAGAGTTCATTTGTGGGGCCTGTGAAAGGAACATCTTTAACAGACCTTGCCTTTAATGAGAATATGGTATTGATTACATTAGATCGAGAATGGCATAAACAATAACACTGAATTTCCCAAGTCTGCTCTGATTGAGCTACTATTTCAGATTTTAGGCTCTAGGGTTAGAAATGGGGTGAATGCATATCCATAAATAGTCTTTGTATGGCTTCAGTACTAATTAGTATAATTATATCCCGATGTCATTTGCTTAATTTATGAGTTGGCAGCATGGCTGAAAGTAGGGGTTTTTTTCTTGTCTTTTCGGTTTAGAATTTGGTTATTAGGATGAGGTCGTTAGTTTACAATTAAGTCACTTTATTTCCTCTAGCACTAATATTAATGGAACACTTCATCACTGGAGCCCGTATCTTGCCTTTCTGGTAAACAGAGGGAGGAGCTCCTATGGGGTTTAACTTCCCACTCCATCGTTAAAGCTGCAGGAGGAATTTTTTACATGTGTTATATGAGACAATGAGGCAATTTCTTATGAAGTCATTTCTGTACACACATTCCCATCTTCATGCCTCCAGTGGGCTCTTTGGATCTTCCGCCCATCCCTCTGCCGGCACAATCCATCAGTTCAGTTGTGGAAAAAGACTTTGCTTTGCAGGGGGAAAAAAAGTGAAACCTAACTGTAATTACAGGGTTTTACCAACCTAAATCAGCCCTCAGCATTCAATTCTAGGTTATGTGTCTGGCAGCAGCTGACATCAGATCCCTCTGATGGAGGCTTTTTCTCCTCGGTGCAGAAGGAGGATAAGGGAGGAGACCTGTTCTTTGGACCACTCTAGACTATCAGTGTGCCACATAAATAAAACACGCTTGTTATCACCACGTGATGCTTAAAAACAAGCAAACAAACAAAAAGAACATGAGAAGGAACAAAAAGGTAGGAGAGATTCCTCTTTTTCCCACCTGTGTTAGAAAAAAAAAGAAAAATTGGCTTAAGGCTTTTTATTATTTGTCCCAGCATGATCTGTTTTCCCAGCCCATCTCTCTCTCAATGCCATTCCCCCCTAGCAGTGGATGACGAGGAGTGCTGCCACGTACCCACTGCAGAGCAGGGCGAGCTCCTTGCTTATGGAACGGGGCAGCAAATGTTTGAGTTGCATTTTAGGATGCAAGTTTATTAGCAGTTGTTCCTGTTGTTTTAAATACTGTGTTTTCTAGTCACATGGTCATATCCTTTCATAGGTTTTCTTTTTTTCCTCTGAAACCAAATGACCTGCAGCTGCACACCACTGCTGTAAAGCACATACTTCCCTTTTACAGCCCTCTTTGCCAGTAGTATCTGCTCAGAGCGGGAGGCATGCTGTTATAATAAAATGCTATATTTTAATCCCAATTCACTAGTTGTGTCTGCTAGCCTTCTGAGTCCTTCTAGATGTGTTTTAAAAGAACCCCAAATCTAAACGCGCCTGAGAACGTGTGCTATGACTTCTTAACAGTGTAGCTGTGCTTCATGTCTGCGCAGGGGTACGTGTCCCTGCCTGTAAACTCTACACCTGCACCTTCTGAACTGGCTGTCTTGAGTTCATTGAAAAATCCCCCTGAGCGGTTCCCAATGGGAGCCTTGGGTGGTTGCTTTGCAGTGGGCAACCACGCGGGGATGTGTCGGAGCAGGGCTCTTGCCAAGGCTGGCCTCCATCCACCCTCTGTGTTTGCCCATGGGCCTCGGGAGGAAGGTGGGTGATGAAGATCTCTGCCCGTGATGGGAGGATTAGCTGTATTCCCAATTTGAGGCGGGGGGATGTTTGCAGAAGGGCAGAAGCTGAGCAGCTGACCGGGCTGTGAAAGCTGTTAACTGGAGAGCTGGGGGTATTGCCTGAGAGTGGAAGTCCCGTCCTGGCATTCCTTCGTCCATCCCACATTCCAGCCTCCTGCATTCATCTCAGATGTCTTCCAGAAACCTTCCCAGGAGACACAGCTGCCGAAGAGAGGAAATACTGAAAGCTCCTGAGGTTTTAAATCTGGGGGATTGATGCAATTTCTCCCCTTTGGCAACACAAACAGTGTTTAACTCATCTCTTGCAACAGTCAGGGACTGAAGAACTACCCTAAAATTTTCTGTTTGCTTAAGTAAAGGGTGGTACTCGGTGGTCTTAAAAGTGGACAGCTCTTTGGCATTAAATCGTACCGGATTGGAAAAGCTGTGTTGAGAAAAGGATGGAAGTGATGTCATATTGGCACGTAGGCTCAGATTTTCAAATCTAAGGTACCTTAAGCTTGTTGATCTAAAGGTGGCTCTTTAGCAGGGTTTTTGAAGTGTCCACTAATAGTTGGGAGAATAGACAGATCTCTATTTACCTAGACAGGTAAATCTCTTTTTTTGCCCCTTTGAGACCCTAAATAGCTATAAAAATAATAAGTGTGGGGCTTTCTCTCCTACAATGGCTGAAGTTCTTACTATAATGCCTTTGGAAGGGGCAGTTGAAAATCAGTCTGGTATGGGGCTGAGCCCTGGTGATGGCTCACGGGCAGAAGCAGCAGCCGTACGGAGTCTGGTGGAGAGGCCGAAGTCTGAACGTCCACCCGCAGGGGTATGTTTGTGCATGTGTTGAGGTAAATTGGTAACTTCTTAGTTGGATTTGCAGCAGATTAATGTTAATTGTTAAATAAAGTGTTGGGTAGGTATTTTGAGTCATAGACACATTCTGTCATTCCCGTAAGAGTGTGATTCAGCTTGTGTTAACACTTGCAGTGCTGTAAATCCACAGTAAGTCCCTTCGGACAGCGGCTTTAGCATCGATTTTACCAGAGTGTAAAGAGGAACAAGTCCCTGAAGAAGGGCAGTTGAGACACAGAAGAGAAATTAATTGCTGCAATACACACAGTAATTTTGCTAGATAAACAGAGGCGGTAGAGATGACATTCATGCTCTTTAGAAAAAGAAACAGCAATTCTTTATAAAAATAGAAGCCAAAGTTCCTGTAAGTAAATGAATATGACATACTTTTTCTTCTGTTCATTTCTTCCAACTCGCTTGCTTCACCTATTTGACAGCATTTTGAGGATGGCTGTGTTTGCTGTATCCCCTGGCTTATCATTTAACCAGTTTTCAGTGTTGTGCCCAGGTTGCTGCTGTTACGTATTTGCAGGAGTGCCAGCTGTATGCTTGGCACGGTCTAAGCACTTGAGGACGGCAGCTTGGACAACTGGTAAGGCAAAAATAAATAATATTACTCTGCGCAGCTTAAAAATCAATGTATTTTCATAAGCAGCATGTTGCAAGTGGATCTGCCAGGTTCAGGTAAAGCGGGGATTTGGGGGAAATTTGAACAGAAGAGGTGATATGGGGTAAAAGATAAGGAGACTCTGAAACCCTGGCAGGCAGGAGAGCTAGGAGGAAAGGGGAGAAGTTAAGATAAAGCTTAATGAGGGGCAGATAAATTAGAAGGACCCAGAATTACATTGAGTTTGGAAGGTGCTGACATCTGTTATGACTTTGGAGGGAAGCCAACAGTGATGAGGGGAGAGGAAGGAAAAGAGGTGGTCAAGCTTCCAGGCAAGAAACACATGTTTACTTGGCAACACGTTGATTTGTATGCCTTTGTGCACGGGGGAAGCCAGAAAGGAGGAACGGAGGCTGCAGTGATCAAAATGGGGTACACGTGCACTCTAAGGATGGAGATGAAAGGGTGGATTTTGAAGATCCTGAAGAGACAAGTGTCGTGATTTGGAGGTGGTTTGGATGTGGCTGAGGGGGAAGCACTCAAACACAACCCCCAAACGTGGGCCAGAGGGGTAGAAAGAGGAATGGTATGGTCAACAGCACTAGAAAAGTTTTGTGAGGAAAGGTAAATTTGTTTTGGCTGTAATCTATCAAAAATTACAAAGAATTACAGATTTTCTTGGATAGCTAATTCATACTTAAAGAACAATTTTTTTCATGGAATAATACAGTGTTAACTCCCAGCAACTGAAACAGTTGCCAGCTAATTTAAACCACTCTTACATAGGTCCAAAAAGGCCTCACGTTTCATGACATAGCTCTGTTGAAATGGTGGTTAGTTCTTGGATTCTAGAGGTCTTTCGGATAACAGTGGGATGGGAGAAAAGTACTTTCACGTGTCTTTAAGGGAAAGTGTAATTGGAAGATCCCATAAGTTGGCAGGGAAACATAGGGCAAAAGTCTGTGCGTGGATATGCCTGTACTCCCTCTTTGGGTGGCTAGATTTCATCATAGCTGTATCTCTTGAATTTCCATGGATGTCAGTCTTTCTCTCTTCTGTCTTGCTCTTTTTTTATTTTGCTAGCACAAGGAAATGCGGTATCAACTTGTAACCAATCAAATATGATGGCTGGTGTTACTCTTGATGCCTTCCTGGACCACAGTTCAGGACAAAGCTGTTTCTCAGCCACTATTGATAGAGCTCCATAAAGCTGTTTATTCCAGGAATCTTTACAGTAACACAAGTTATCCGTTTAGTCTACACAGCTGAAAGCCAGGACTGTTCCTTTCAGGACTGACGACAAAGTTGGTTTCTCTGGCAGCTGTCAGGTCCACATACACACGCATACACACCCTCAGTCTTTGACACGATAGAATTTGTGATGCTTGCTTGGCTCCTTTCCCTCCGTGTCAGTCCTTCCAGGTATACCATACGCGTGTGGGGAGCACAGCAACGTCACGGTGCCAGCTGAGATCTGCGAGCAGTTGTCCTCCTCTGCAGAAGCAAACATGCTCTTTGTTCTGATGAGATGCCATTTCTCGTTTACATCAGCCCTCTTGCAGTACGGCATCCCTCAGGCTGGGGTCCTGGGAGGGCAAAGGAAGAAGGATGGCTTCAGCGGAGGCTATGGCTCCTTTCAAAAATGGGCTTCTGGATGCCCAGGTGTTGTCTCAGTAGAAACGTAAGCCATTCTAGTATCTGCATCGCCAGTATAGCTCCCATTACTCAGGATGTGCCTGAAAAAAAATGTGTATATTTACTATAAAAGCAAGAAATGCTTTAAAAAAATAGAAAAGAAAGGACTTGCTTGTGTGATTTGTATAGTGAAGTAAGTGAACATAAGCACTAATGAGCAAAGTGCGAAGCATGGCTTGGAAAGCGTGCAAATCCAATGAAAAGTATTTTTCAGACGAGAAGACAAAGAAGAGGGAACACAAATGTGAGAGAGTTTTCACTCAAGCCAATATTGTTACTGTGCTTGGTGAAAGGAGGAACTGCTCTGAAATGCCGAAGCTGTCCAGACCCAAATGCATTAACTCCAAGCTCAAAGACCATCACAAACCAATCCAGGGTTGGTGGTGTTTGGTTTTATTTTTTGTGATCCACCTGCACGTCAGGGGTAAATCCTCTTGCATTCTTAAAAGTTGCTCCTTCCTTTCCCTGGCGATGCTGCGGAGAAGCAGGCGGCTGTGCTTGGCTTCGCTGAGCTGGAACAGCATATTGATATCAACAGACCTGGGACCTGCTGGAAGAGGTGCCTACTCGGCCGTAACGTCGCCCGGAGTTCGGAGAGGGTGTACAGCTGTGCTTCACTCCCAACGTAATAACCTGCATTACGGTTTTGGCTGAGAGCACCTGTGCACAGCCCGAGTGTCAGCCCACGGCAACCGTTTTGATTGAGGTGATATTAACAGCTCTCATTAAAACCGATTACTATAGCAGTGCCCAATAGCACGGCTGTGCTGAAGCATCTGTCGGCATTTCTAGCGCAGAGCTCTATTTTCGGGAGTTAATAACTCGACCATAAAAGTTTGCCTACCTCTGAGCTGAAACTTGAATACAAAATGACAGACTGGCGTTTCTTCAAAGCAACATAACTATCACAGGTCTAACTTTCACTTTTTTCTGAGGCTATTGTGTGCTTCGTTAACAGTGCGATGGCATTTATCTGGCCATCGTAAGATGCCAAAAAAAGTCATGTGTCTTCCCGGGCTGGAAATGCCTGAAAAGCCTTGGGAGTCCCTTGGAGGAGGCATCCTCCATCTGCCCTGAGAGGGACCCAAACAGGCTCTTAACCTTTAAAACTGGGCATTGTTCTGAAATATAGTAACATGATTATCTTACTTGTAATCGAGCTTTGCCTTTTTTTGCTTGAATTGCATGTACAAGCTGTAGAGTAGTTTTACCTGTTTGGATAATAATTGTCTCAGTAATAATTAAGGAACAATTATTTCAGGTAATATATTCCTGGTTAACTTTCTGCAGGTAGACGTGCTCATTTCAAAGTAAGAATATCATCTTCATACTAAGTTTTCATACTTTGGAGAGTCCATTTAAGTAATTTCCAAAATCTAGTCATTCTGATTTTGGAATATAGATTTTTTTCTACTGAGTTATTCCTGAATCATGTTCAATTTAAATATACCCGCCAGTGGGGACAGGCCCTGAAAGACACTTAGACTAATTTAAACATGTAAAACTAATGTATAAATACAGACCCTGAAAATGTCATCTTTCCCATGCTTAACTTTACTGGCAACTAACATTAACATGTTTGAAGGGTTTAAATCACAATATTTCATTATACAGTTCCTTACAGACACAAAATGACCCGCTAAATCAGTGGAACCACGAGACTGCAAATACATGTCAGCAAAGAAGAATGTGGATAAACAGCAATTATGACACAGATCTGACAAATAAAAAATCCAGCTGAGCTCTAGAAGCTTATATTTTGGCATCTGGCTCTTTGCCAGCACCAATGTTTCATACTTGACACCTTACATGGACAGTGTGTACTTTTGAGAATATTCTTAGACAATTATGTGCATCTTGGCGAGCCAACGTCCCCCTTAGGGAAAGGAGGGGGTGGGGGAGAGAGAGAGGAGAGAACAAATAATGGGAACATTAATGATGCCTCTTATTAGTCATACATTATAGAATCACATAATAATTTAAGTTGAAAGGGGTTTCTGGAGACCATCTAGTCCCAACTGCCTGCTTGAAGCAGAGCTAACTTCAGAGGTAGATCAGGTTCTGTCAACTTTTGACTTGTCTTCAGAAACATGATTCTGCTAATTCCCCAGGCACCTCTTCCCCTGCTGAA
>NW_009635273.1:32464-46351 GCF_000690535.1 Cariama cristata
TGTGAAGAATTTTGTCCTTGTGTCTAATCAAAATTTCTCTTGTTGCAATTTGTGACTGTTGGCTCTTGTCCTGGTGTCATGCAGCTCTGAGAAAAGTTTGGCTCTGTCTTCTCTACGACCCTGCTTTTGGTAGGTGAGGACTGGTTAGGTTGCCCTTCTGCCGCCTTTTCTTCAGGGTAAGCAAACGTGGCAGCATTTGGTTTGGGTCCAGCCTCACAACTCTGGCCTCTGCTGCATTTCTAATTTATCACTATTTCTCTTGTGCTGAATGGCCAAATTGGCCACTGTGCTTTGGATGTGGTTTCAACTGCTGGAGAAAAGAGAAGAAACTTCTCCCTAGACCTGCTGGTGGTTGTCTTGCTCATACAACCTGGTATACATCTCCTCTCCATCGCTGCCAGGGTGCATCGCTGGCCCACATTCAACGTGGTGTCCCACGGAGCCCCCAGTGCTTTTCTGTGGGGCTGCTGGCTAGCCGGGCAGGTCCGGCTGTACCAGTGCTGCCGTTGGGCTCTCAGTATATTGACGGGTGATTTTTTTAGGTTTGGGGCTTTTTTTTAAAAAGGGAAACATTATGAGATTTCTATGTACTGTTTTTTTAAGAAGCAATGGAGACGTGAGGATAGACAGGAAAATTAGTTCCCGTAGTCTGTGGTATTAATGCAATCAGTGGAAGAAGGTGGCCTCACCTGCCAGTCGTATTCATTGTCTGTATAACTGCTTAACATATATGGATAAAGTTTCGTCACCCATACAATTTGTCTTTTCTACAGGTGAGTAAAACATGCTAAACATCCTTTCCATGTACACTGCCCAAAGCACAGCACAGGGATGTGCTAATTAAGCATTCCTCCAAATTCTTCATCAAGGCAGGGGGATAAACATTACAACCACTACGTAGGAGGTAGGAAAACTGAGATACAACAGTTCAGCTTTTTCCAGAGTTCCATGCAGTAAGTCGTTAAGTGAGCCAGAAGGAAAACTCTCCAATCCTTCTCCTTAGCGACGCAGCCATCTCGGTCACCTTAGCTATGCTTTATGTGTATTATAAATCTAGTATCTTTACACTTTTAGTAAAAATGATTTGAAGACCATTTGAGGAATGTATGAGTGTGTTGCATATTTAAGTTATGAGTTAACCAAATAGTGCCTACTTCTGCCTTAAAAAAATATATTTAGGACAGGATATACCCACAAATTGCCAGAAAATCAAGAAATGTTTTCCATTTCTACAACTGAAAGTAGGATTTCGCTCTCAGTGTCAGAATGACTACAATTTACAGGACAAAAAAACCTCAAAAGTATATTAAAAAATAATCAAACAGCAGTAACCTAAGCAGTAAATCTAAAGTTAAAAGCCTGAGAGAAAGCGGCTGTGATTTGAGGAATGTGGTTCTCGGAACGCAAAGACAGACCCTTAAATCTTCGCTTTCTGGAGGAATCGATCTAACTAATGCCTTTGTGATCGGTCCTTCCCAGAGCAAGGAGGCTGCGCTCAATGTATGGAGTGTTTTAGATCAATTCACGTGGGCTCTACCAGTCAAACCGGAAGGGTGGGGAAGCGGATCGGTGGCTTTGGCGCTCCTCTGCGGCTGAGCGTGGCCAACAAGCTGTTCGTGATGGCAGCAGATGTTCCTGCCTTTGCCTTATGCCAAAGTTCACCGTATGGACTCAGTCCGTGGGCCGTTCCTCCCAGCTGCACATTCCAACGCAGGCAAAAGCCTTTCCAAGTAGAAAAATTGGATGATTGGGGCATCAAGACCTGGCACCAGTCAGTGTTTTCGAGAAGGTGAACAACAGAATTTTAGTAATCCGCAATGTAACAATGTGGATATCGGAATCGCTTCATTTTCCAGTCTCTGGTCCAGTGCCATTGCCTTTTGTTTCAGTGCGTAAATGCTGAGGTTTTCGTGGTTGGACCACATTAAAATTTGCACTTCGCAAAAGTCCACGTTTCCTTTGGTGTAGGCTGGGAATGTTTGGGGACAAGGTTCCTCAAGGCTATGATCCAACAAATGCTGGCACGGATTTGCACAAAAAATAATAATATAGGAAGATTTTTTTATTTATACTTCTTTTATCCAGGGAAGTCCTGGTGTTGCTAACGAAGGGCGGCGCTGGCTGCAGCAGGGCTCCACCCAGAGAGCTGCGACTCAGGCATGGGGCCGAAGGCTCCGCTCCCAAAATCGCAGTCTTAAGTAAAGGGATCAAAATTCCTTTATAACCTGGGGGTTTGGGGGCGTTGGAGTGTTTGGTTTTTTAAGAAAAAGAACTGAGTGACACTCATCATTTTAGA
This sequence comes from Cariama cristata, assembly GCF_000690535.1. Classification (NCBI taxonomy): domain Eukaryota; kingdom Metazoa; phylum Chordata; class Aves; order Cariamiformes; family Cariamidae; genus Cariama; species Cariama cristata. Next base: position 34,761 of record NW_009635273.1, read on the forward strand.
AGAAATAGGTCATTTTTTCAATTACTTGTGTAATCTTGGCATAATAAATACATTCATTGTTTTATTTTTAAGCATGGAAAGTCAATTAAATGGCTAGTTTTATAATGCTGATTTTTTGCATATTAAAGAAAGAGAAATGGACCCATCTTCAATTTTGTATTCCTTTTTGTGTGACTTTTTTCAGTGTATACCAGTTATTAGTAACTTGTCTATTTTGCTTTAAAAAAATCAGAAAGTATTATGCAACATTTCAGAAATTCTGATCATTTTTCACAAAACTTTTTTTTTTTGCACATATTTTACCATGAGGCATGCTGACTAGTCCTATACGGGAAGAAGGCAGAAAGTACACATGGATGCTCTTGTAGAAGTATGATGTCGTCAATATTTCTATATTTGTTAGTGCAAGTATGTTTTTAAATACATAATGCTTTTTAGTTTTCCTAAATAGGAATTTTGGAGTTATTGGCTTTTATTCAAGCTGGAGAGAAACCTAAGAGCAGTTATACTGCTGAACAGGACTTCAGTGCCTTTGGAGCTCCCTTCCTGACTTTCAAAACTCAAGCAGCTAGTGTTGAAATTGATTTTGAAAATAGGACTTGGGTTGCAAGGCCATATAACTGCTTCTGAAAGGGGTTGCCTTTCAACTACACTGCAACAGAATCACAGCATCTGGTTAGAACACCTTTAAAATGTACAGTGTGGCTGGCACCTAATGGCAGAGCTTAACATTTTGTTTATTTCTTAAGAGGATACATTGCAAACCCCATCTCTTTTCTTTAAAATTGGTTAGTTATGTAAACCTTCATTTTTCCGCATGCTTACTGACAGTTTGATGGAATCCTAAGCAAGCCTCGGGAATCAATTCCTCTGTTTTATACACCATGCTAAGAGTGATTTGATTATCCCTGTGGCTGAAAAAAAAATAGCCTGCATCTGTCCTGAATTGAAAACAGATCTGCATTAAAGAGCATTACATCAGTATTGCTGATACGCTGGAAATGAGTCAGTGGGGAAGTGCATTTTCAAATAAAATATGATGGAATTACAAGCAATTAACTTCTTCCTTGGAGTAACAGAGATACACAAGATACACGTTCTGTTCTTTAAAAATACCTCATGCTGTTAGTTGGAGAGTGAGATAGGAATAATATGTTTAAAGAGTGGAGTACACAGGTAGCAAGGAAAGATGTGCTGCACAGCACCGGGGACCGTTCGCTTCAGCCTCACCCGCGTAAGCGGGCAGCCGTGCAGTCAGTTAAAGGGTCATCACCACTCCCTCCTCCAGCTGAAAAGACGGCCGCACGTCTCTCATCACACTGGTGCCTCGTTAGCCTCGGGGCAGGCTCTAATACGTATTTTAGATTTGCCCTTGCAGTGCAAGTGACTACAGCTCTGTAGAGCCAACACATATCTGTAATTCATACAGTACGGTTCTTGCTCAGATCGATCTGTCTTTGGTACAAACTGAAAAATTACTTACATCGTGAGCATTTTTACCTCTCTCAGGTAAGGAGGAAAACACAGTAGTCAGTACTGCTTCTTGGTAACCATCAAAATGTATTTAAAAAATCCAGTAGCAAAGTAGGTTTTTCATAGCCCTTTCTCATTTTAAGTGTACGGGTGATTGACCCGATTTTTTTTTCATGAAAGTTAACCTTATTTTAGCAAATTAAAATGCAATATCTGAAAATTTAAAAACTATCTAGAACATACTTTAATTATTATCTAAGTCTTTTGGCTTTTCTACTTCTTCATTTGTTTTTCTTCTCGGCAGTTTGACGTGTTTAAGGACCAGCTTATGCCAGAGGTGACTGAGCAAAGCACGGAGCGTTTTGTTGTGGCCAATCATTCGCTTTGAAGCTGCCCTTGACTTTTCACCTCCCTTAGAAAAGTTAATGAATAAAGTTATACTGCTTTGCTATTTTAGTTCATTGTTTTGGTGTCTGCATGCAAAATGAAGTCTCTTCTTGGCATCTGGGACAACAGTGACAAAAATTAAAACTGAATCATCTAGATACATGTCGAGTTCAAGTAGCGGTTAGTACGAAGAGAGGTGGGACCACCATGTTGTTGATTGCTTTGGGACTGTCTGCTTGGGACAGGACACGGCCGTGGGAGGCAACAGGCCCAATTTTTAAGGAAATAAGGCTGTGAATCAAAGATTGACTCCCCGCAGGAGGTATGAATTACATCCAGTGACTAAAACCATGTGGAGGGTAGGGAGCCAAATAGATGACAAAAGTGGAAAGAAGGAATTTCGTTGATTCATTGTAAGAGAAATAATGAAAGCTAAAAAGATTTTGGAAGGCTGGGGTAGGAGTCACTGGGAAACTATCTTCCTTTCTTTTGGAGCCATCGGGAAAGTGGGAGCAAAATCTGATCTAGTCAGCTACCACTTTCTTTTTTCTAAGTCCATTGATCATAAATACTGTGATGGTGTTAAGAGAATTTATGTTACACGAGTTTCTCATAACTGAAGTAACGATATATTGGCCAGGAGGCAATGTTTTCTTTAGAGGATCCAAAATTTTGTGGTGTTTTGAGAACCTGCCAGCATCCCTTTAAACGATATCAGATTTTTGTGTATACCAAAAAAAGACTGCGGACTGCCATGGGACCATCTCTGCCTTATGGTCAGCCAGATTTTTTAATTGGGTTTTTTTGGTGGCTTATTTGTCTTCACCTAGTGCTGAAGGACCAAAAAAATTGATTGGTAGAATTAACAGACTGCCAGTAGCTCAAAGCGTTTGAGTAATGGGTCGTTGAGAGTCAGTTAGGGAAGCAGATTAGTGGGTAACTCTTCCATCTCTGAAAATCCAGATCGCTCCAGATCAATAGGAATGGAAACTTACCCTTTGGTGGTTGTATTCATCTTGTCATTTTTGATCAAAGTCAAGTACGCATTCCTTGGTTTTGACTCACTGGCACGGCCGCTGACAATCTCATCGTGGCAGGGGAGCACAAAGGACAGAGATAGCGCTGACCTGGGGCTGAGATAGGGACATGCCATTTGCGCTCGGATAAGTCTTTCTGCATTACTTATGTCAAAGGAAGAAAACTGTTACTTGAATGTTTTACCACTGTGTTTTTGAAGAAAACCTACTGCACTGTTGTTGTTAATTTAGGCTTATGTGTATGCTGTTACTGAAGAAACATAACAACGTTTGTGATAAAAAAATTAACTAATCTCTCTACATTCATTTTGCTTGTTTTCTCCCTACATTTAACTTGTGTGTGTGTAAAATTACCTGGTATTCACAGAATTTTACTTACAATATTTGCAAAATCTGCGAAATTTGGCAAGTTGCTCCTGGCCTTGCATGCTTTGCAGGCTGCCGTCAGGCATTAGTCACCTCTATTCTGTAATCGGAGGGTAGGGAAAATAGTCAGCAGACAAACAGCCAAAAGCATAAGTAGTATTTTATTAAATTATTCAGGTATGAATTATTAACATGAAATATGTTCTTGTTAGCAGACCAAATGAAGGTGCTGTCTAGATTAGTGGAGGAGGAAAGAACAACGCAACGGTGTGGCTGCTGTGCCATCACGTGAACCGGTGTTACCGGGTATCTGTAAGATCAGGGGAGGGCACTGTCTCCTTAGCTTCTCCCTGAGAAATCTACGTTTGTCGTCTGTTAGATTAAATAATTAAGGTTTTGTGTGGAAAAATACATCAACTTTTACGGAGTTTTTGTTTAGCGGTAGTGAGCTGCCTGCAGCGGCTGTGCCCAGGGCGCGGCCAAGGGCCTCTGGCAAGCCGTGGATGCTACCAGCTGGTCTGCTCAGGCTGTTGCACCACGTACTCGGGTGACTCTTATTTCTGGTTCTAACATAACTACAGCACAATCTTGCAAGATAATGGCATTTAGGCATGAGTTTAATTGTAATCACATAAATAGCTGTATTGAGATGACCCACGTTTTTATTCTGAAATGCGTGTGTAACTGTCCTGTTGGACTGACACCACAGCACTTTCCAGCATCTCATCAGAACAAGACATTGTTTTATTATTCGGTAACATAAACCATGTATGAGTATGTCTGCGCTACACTTGTAACCGTATGGGGACATCCAGCTATAAGACTACTGGCTTTGTCCACCATTATGGGGCTTTTATTTCTTGGTTGGTTGGTTGGCTGGTTGAAGGATTTTCTTGTTTCGTGTGTGTTGAACCACAGTGGCTGAGGAATGTCCCTGATGTTTGGTCCTGTTTGTAACCATCCTCAACAATGGGGTTCTTTCCACAGCCAAAGGTAACACTGCCAGGACTAACAAAGTACGTTCTTGCAACTTCAAAAAGTTGAGAGTCAACAAAGAGTAGCTTTCTAGTTTTGACCGGGGAATGTAACATAGAAGAATAAGGATAATAAACCAGATCATGATTTTTTATTGACCGCATCACCGAAACCTTGTATATCCTCTATATCAATGCATATCCATATCTGGAATACTGAGTTTATTATCAAAGTTTTTTCTGAAAAAATAAGATCTTCATTTTCAATGGGAATTATTTATTTTATAACAACAGCTATGGTCTGTGTGCTTATTTTTTCATGCATTAACTTCAGGAATATGCATTTATTTTATTTATAATTTTTGAAAGATTTCTATCATCTCAGCATTTCTAAAGAGAAATGGATGATGTGTATTGGTTAATACTCTATATGTTTTCATTAGTTAGCAGCTATACCAAATGATTTGCAATCAGGTTAGTACCTTAGAGGCAGCTATCAAAAAGGTTTTCTTCATTTATTCAGTAATAGACCATATGACATAAAGGACAAATAAGTGTCAAGAACTCAGGTATAAATGATACACTCTATTGTATTCTGCAGGGCTTTAAGAGTCTTGTATTTTAAACCTCTGCTCGCTTGGCAATACACCAGTTTTTTTAAAGTTCAGAACGTACATACGTTTGGGCAGGCACACAGAAGATAGTAACTTACATTTATCCTCTCTCTTATCATTGTTGTGAGCATCATTGCAATTACTGCTTTGTCAAAACCAAAAATTCTCTGATCTGCAAGAGATGTAATCTTTTTCAGACTATCAAACACAAGGGGAATTTAAATGTGAGAGCTTTCAAAGGAATTACTGGTGACATTTTAAAGTTTATGGCAGAAAGAGAGATAATAAAGTGCTGTCTAAAGGGAAGGCACCAAAATGAGGTGCCGTGTTTGCCTTTCTGCAAAGGGAACGCCAGCCTCCGCTCCCGAGGGTCTGGCAGCAGCGGTCACAACGTCAAGGTGGCTTCAGACAATTCTCTGCCTTCCTTAGGGTAAACTTCAGCCCCCGCTAGCCTGTTTGAAAACATGCAGTTTATCTAAGTAGTCTGTATCCTCTTCTTTTTCCCAATCTGCCCTGAATTCTCACCCCTTTGTTACTCATCTTGATGGTGTTAGACACCTGATAAGAGTTAACATTGTTCGTGGAACAGAAGCAACAAACTCTTTAAATGCGTTAGCAGGCTCTGTAGTGCGAGCTTGCTTCACGTTCCTCTGCAGGTGTGGATCAAAGCGTGTCCTGGTCCCTGCAGTTCGCCCGCTGTCCTCTCCTGGTGGGCCTCCACACACAGGGCGTTCACAGCTCAGGGTGCGCTTTGAGTCAAGTCTAAGGTATGTACGTACAGGGAACGTATTTGCCCAGTCTTAAGCCAGTAATTATTCCACAGAGTAATTTACATTTTGACTGATGCATCTCTAAATCTTACTTAAAAAAAAAAAAAAAAAACACCACAACTTTTCATTTTTGCCCGGTATACATGATTATTTACTGCTGTTCTTCATGTGTCAGAGTTCATCTGGCAAGATAATTTTATAAAGGTGTTCTTTAAAGAATCCTGGAAAAAACATGGTTTCTTCCTGAAATGGCTGATACTCCCCTTTGTTCTTAGGGGGCTGGAAATTACACCCTTGAGGGAAAAAATCCCCTTTTGAACAGTTGTAGGTACCTGTTGTGCAAAAGTGCCCTGGACTAACTTGGCTCCTGCAGTAGCTCCCTAAGCCGGCAGATCTTCTGTCGGTCACGTAAGGTTGTGCAAGCGCTCGGAGCGATCCTCACTGGAGCAGCACTGCCCCACACTGTCAGGAAAATATTGCTGAATGCCATTACATGAAAAGTTAAGCGTTCTTCACACACGAAGACCTCTTTGCAAATGTTTTCCATTATCTAAACTGTTGGCCCAGATCCACTGGCAAGAGCAACACTGGCAGTGTAGAACAAGTGATGAATATTGTTGTCTCTTTTTGTTTTATTAGATTTCTCGTGATATTTGGTATTTTTGCTAATCCCTAGTTACTGAATATAGTGATTGCATGAGAAAGTCAGCTTTCATTAAAATAAATGAGAAGTTGCATCAGTGGTAAAATTCAGCCCTTGCTGTTGCAAAGACTTTGAAAATGTGTGTTCTGGAGGTGCAAAACTCCAAATGGGAGAAGAGCTCTGAAACCTGCCGCTTGCACAGGAATTTAAGCCACTGTAGGACACTGGGGAGTGCAAGCTATGGTATTTGAGAGTGGGATGTTCACAATCCAGGGTATATGCATTGCAGACCAGTTGTTCCTTGCTGGCTTCCGAGAGTAGCACATAAAACAGTAGTGGCCAACTCGCCGCGTCTATGCAAAACCTCTTTTGCCCAGTGGTGGGAACAGATGAAGTTGCCGGAGGACCAGGCACTTCCAGCTAACACCAGATGCGTGTTAAAAGTGATACGCAGCATCCTCCTGCTCTTTTTAAATAGCTGTGGAAATCAGAAGGTGGTGGTGTTTTCAGAAATGGAAGAATTCAAACTTTTAAATGATAAACTGGTAAGGTTTAGTTGGGAACATAATGTAGTTGAGGTCATACCTGTTTGCATCGCTAGGACCAAAACAAAACCAAAAACTAAATCTTAAAATGCAGGCTCAATGCAGTGAGTGGTGTGTGAGCACAGCTAGTTTGCGAGCAAGGCAATTTCAAAAATGCAGCTGAATTCTTCAAGCAACGGTGTTGGGCTGAACCGGAGGAGGAATTACTGGCCTGTCGCGAGCAGCGATATTTCTCTGTCCCGATCCTGAACCCGTGCTCCGTCCCAGGGGACCCTGCGCGGCCGAAAGCGATGCTCCCTCCCACTCACCATCGGCAAGGCGAGGGCCTGAGCTGCTGCGAGTGTTGTGGAACCGCGCTGTGCTGCCCGGCATCGAAGAGAGCACCGGAGGGGCAGCTGCCTCCCGCCCCCGTCCCGGCGGTCGCTGCTTGCTGTCAGCTCCCTGCCGATGGGGCTGGTGTGACCGAGCTCCGGCTGGGAAACGGTCGCTGCATTCTGCCCCGGAGAGGATTAGGTTTCAGCGCTGAATGCAGCGGTCTCACTTTATCTGACATAAATGTCAGTTTATATGTCATCTTTAAACTACTTCAGAAGTCCTTAAATGCAACAACAAATCAAAGATTGTTGTAGGAGTGATGGTTTATTTAGAGAGAAGTGTTTTATTTCCAAAGAAGAAGAGAGCCAACACATGAAGAGCAATGAATTGTCCGTGTCTTGTGTTTGTAAGCTTGTGATTGTTTCCGGACTAAAAAAAAAAAAAAAATCAAGTTAAAAAATGACCCAGCAGCAGCTTGCAGTGCATGTGAATTGTGTTTTTGTGAACTGTGGTAGGAGGAGGAAAGCGAGTATTTAGTTCTTTGGGTTTATGTGGTCTTGCTGCTTAACAGATTTCAAAACAGTTGTAGCGCAGCCCTTGGAGGACTCCGGATCTCTGTCAGACGAGGGTGCGTATCCCCGCTGCTCTCCCCTCCGTACCCCTCCAGGCCCCACCTGCAAAACCAATGCACGTGGCAAAGGGTGACGGCAGCTGGTGCAGTTAGCTGTGAGATGTTTGGGCTGCCCAACGCCTCGCGCTTCCTTTAGATAACGTGTGTTTCCATCTCACAAGTGCATGGAAATTCGGACGTCCACCTTTTCTTTTTGTTGCTGAGGTTTCAGCTGTACTTGGTGATGTGGCCCGTGACAGGGTGCAAGAAAAGCACCCCGTCCTTTTAACCGTTCCTGTCACTGGGACAGCCCTTCGTCCAGGAGGCACCGGGAGGGTTTAGCCAGCAGTATTCCCCGTGGCGGGAGAAGGGGCTTGAAATGAAGCTTCTTGGAGCTTGGCTACCCTCGGGAGCCACAGACAGCCTTATTCCTGATAAGCTTTAGTTATTTCAAAAAACAGGGATTTGGAAGCTGAAGTTTTAGAGTTGGGGGAAAAGATTTTTTTCTTTCTTCAGCAGCCTCTAGTTTTTCTGTACGTAACAGCAGACACAAGACAGTTGTCTGGAGTAAATGAGAGGAATGCAATGAGTCAGCCTTGCCTGTTACACATAGTTGGTTTTGTGTATTAAGATTAATAGTAACTGTGATAGGTCACGGAATAAGCCTCAACTTCTTCAGGTTCCTGCAGAGTTATATAAAATGCTTACCTAGTTTTGTCTCATTGATGGCTGGAGTTTAAAAGATCTAAAACTGCCTAGTCTTAACAAGAGTGATCATTCTTGATTCAAAGCCCTTCAGAGATATCTGTGTGACAGACTTGGGACGCCGCTTGAAGATGCAGTTAGGACCTGCCCTGGGTGTAATCGTGGCCCCTTTCCACAGGGCGCTATTACCAAGCTCATAAAAACGGTGCCTAGCTTTATTTAGCTTTACAAGGCTTTAACTTCATCCTAGCAGAACCGCATGGGCCTGTTTCCTCCCGCTCCCCCGTGAGGAGGAGGGAAAGTTTAAAAAGGGGGCCCGGCCGTTGCTGATGAATGCCTGAACTGTGCCCCCAACTCCCCCTCTGGGGGGACATGGGAGGGGGCTCTGCCTGGGGCTCCGCACCCGGGAGCAGCCCCCTTGCAGCGACACCTCCCGCAGAGCAGCCGTCCCCCCGCCCCGGGCTGTGCCAACAAAGGTGTTTGCCTGGCTTCCTGAGGTGCCTGATCACAGAAGCGATCGGGCTGGAAAAATAGCCTAGAATTTTATTTCAGGTTTCTTTTCTCCCCACCCGGATCAGCTCCTTGAAGCATTTCACCACACAGCTGCATAAATAGTTGGCTTTGGCAGAGCAGAGGGAGAGGAGCGGGGCGGGCACCGATGTCCAAAGGCGAAGGGGAGCCAGGGCTGTTTAAACCCCCCTCGCCATCAGAGAAGTGCTCCAAGAACCACAGTCCCGGCTGCACGAGGTGCAAAAGCTCGGGTCTGGGTTTGCCAGCTGCTTTCAGTGCCCATGAGGAACCTCCACAAAATCGGGAAGCCGTTGCATACAAGTAGGAGGCTCACCCTGACGTGTTTCAGTGTGCCAGCGCTAGGGACCACGCAGGTTGTGGTTGTTCAACATCACGGTGTTGGATACCACCCAGAAGTAGCTTCGCGCCTCTAAAAAAGCAACCTCCAGATGTAAATAAGAGCCGTGGATGGAATGGGAGGTTCTAGCCCCGTGGTCCCACAGACGTCCACCCTGCTTACCTTGCCATCAGATCGGGTCAGTGCAACACCAGAGCCAGATCAGCTGGCAGCGTGGATGTGTCCCGAATCAGAGCTCGGCACATGGTTACTCAATTAGCCCCAGCCTACAAAACAGCAGGTATTTTAGACTTCTGTTTGTGCTTGATTCAGATGGCAGACTGTTCGTAGTTAGGAGTAACGCCTGCCAGAACAAAAGTTATCCTTCAGAAATACTTTAAAACAAATTAGAACCAGAAATGTAGGTTTGGGCAGGTTCAGTGTTTATGTCAAATAGCTAGATTTTATTTTATTTGGTCCTACGTGCGCTAGAACCAGAGTTAGCACATCGTGTGACAACAACCCGATATTCTGCACAAGAGCTACAAAAGGAATGAAATAATAATAATAGAATCTCCCCAGCTAAATCCAGTTGGTTAAAGTCCAGCTAACAAACTCTAAAGCACCAGTAGCTCATGAAGTCTATCATGCAGTTTTCTCTACTTTTTTTAATGCCTCAGACTTGCAAAACTTCTCTGAGGCAGCTGAATGAGCAGTAGTAAGAGTTTCTTGCTTTGTTTTCATGGTGGTTCTCTTTTACAGAGGGAGAGATGGTTAATCTTGGTAGCTGTAGCAACTGAGAGCAGCATCCCTGTACCTTAATGAGTCGGTGGGGCTGTGTATTTTTTAGGTACCCTCGAAGAAGCATTTTTCACAATGAGTTAAGCTGTTTGCCATTGGAGGTTTTTGAAGCCATCTCCGGAGGTGGTTGTACTGCGGTGGATATACGTCTGTGCAGACGGAATACCTGCCGGGTGGCTGCACCCCACTGAACAGGGCGTTTTGCGGAATCCTTCGGGAAGGAAAACTGGCTACAGAGGTCCGCTTGAACACTTGGGATGGTGGCAGAAAGGAACAGACTGAATTTGTATGGAGTACCGTCCTACAGGTCACAGAAAGCAATTTGCCAACGTTGGAGAAATGTCAGGGAAAAGTGAGGCAACAAGGTCCGTCCAGCTCCGAAAGCATCTGTGAAAAATCACATAGCCCAGATGGCTGAAACGGTTTTCACATTCATTGCACATGTAGTCTGGTTTTCACTATCTCCAGTGCAGTCGTTGTGCTGATCTATGGTAGTTATTCCCAACTCAGTGCATGAGCATGTTTCCCGTTCACATAAATAAGAGTTATGTCTTTGTATCCAGAGAGAGGGGATTTTATTTGCCTAGTGCCGAAGCAGCTTCTCGCAGGACTGTTTTCTTCCCACACTCTCGGTGTTGTTCAGCTCTCCTGACCTGTGTTTTCTTTGTTTTGAACTGTTTGGACTTTTATATTTTAGGTAATAAATGTTAGTAAACTATTGGAGGAGGTGACATGGCTAGAAATGGAGTCCTTAGTGGGTTCAGCCGTCTAGGTAATGCAACCTGAAATATGAGAGGTAGCTAGAAAGAGAGAAAAAAATCTTGACAGTTTTGCAGCATAGAAGTAATTTTATTTTATGTGATGGTATCACCACTTTTTCCCTCTCCTTTCCCCCAGTACCTATCAGTGGGAGTCTTGCTTTGCTATATGTGGCAAAGCTTGCTCTTATTTACAGGGATTTTGTGTTATTTAGCTATTTTTTGTCAATTGCTTTTAAAATCTCCGCCACAATACTATTCAAGTAGTGCCAGTGATGACTATGGCCATCACTCCTAGAAGCTTCTAAGCCACAGAGCGTGGGTTTCTTTTGTAGGAGAGTTTGGGTTGTTTAGTGGATGGAGTGCGATACTGATGGCCAGGGGACCTGGGGCCGTACAGGCACTGGTGCTGTACTGGGAACCGCAGGGTCTCCTTTGACAGCTCCCGTCTGTCGTCCACAGCTGTTGCTGGGAAGGTGGAGCGGGTGATGTTCCCTCCACGGCAGGACTGACGTACCAGGGCTCTCGGGAGCAAAGGCTCGTCGAGTTGGAATTGCCAGGTTTTGCCCTTTGTTCTCCCCCCGGCAGGTCACTCGGTGACAGCCGTGCCCCGCCGAGGGGCTTCGGTGTGCTCTCCCGTGAGCTTCGGGAAGTGTGGCTGGTGGCTCTGCTTCTTTCCTTCTTGTTTTTTCTGGGGGGAGAGATGGGAGGAGAGGAGGAAAGGCGGCAACAATTATATTTTTTTT
>NW_009635274.1:0-10646 GCF_000690535.1 Cariama cristata
GACTCAAGGATTTAAAAAAAAAAAAATAACAAATCAAAGCAAAAAAAACCCTGAGCAGCATCTCACACCTGCAGCACGTCTGGCTGAGGAGACCCTGAGGACAAGCTACAGAGAGCCCTGCGGTGAAGTCAGGCTGCTGGGATGAGCAAGGCCATGCTCCAGCACAACAGGCTCGATGAATCCCCACACGCCGTGCTAAACCAGGTATTGATCCAAGAGCATATTGGTGCTTACTGTAAGCACTGCCAAAACAAATGCCCTCCTCCTCAGAAGCCAGGAGAGGGGCCTCGTTTTTATCACCACCTCTCTGATTTACGGCTCAAAATAGGTATCCTTGAGACACAGTAAGCCTACCATAACTCCTGCCTTGCTCTGCTCCCCTGAGGTCCCAGAGGTGCTGAATTCTCCACAGAAAAGTACACAGCAGGTCAGCTAGAGGTGTACCAGTAGATTTTGCAGCATCTTTCGCAACGGAGAATGGCTGGGAAAGCCTCGCTAGATGTAACTCTTTGTGCAAATACACAAAAAGTGTTGCATTTAAAATAGTTGTTTTCAGTCTGTGCTTCACAGGTCTAGGGAAGAAAAAACCTGAGTGTTTAAATGCGTTAGTCAGGGATCCGTGCTGTCACTGTACAGCTCTCAAGAGCTGAAAAAACCATCAACTGAATATAAAGGCCTGCTCTGCAACTCCACAAGCCCCAGAAATTTCCACCTACCTATTCTTTTTTCTTACCCATCTGATCACCTATTCCTATGCCGTATTGCATGGCTGCCTGCAAAATGAATACATAACACTCATTTCAGGAGAGTAAACCAGACTATTGCACTTTTATGGCATTTACCATGTGCTTGCTCCAAGCATAAATGGTGGTCCAGGTCCAGCAGCAGGTCACTGTAGTGCTTGTGCAGCGTAGCGGAGGAAGCATTTGCTTATGTTTAAAGTGATTAAACTTGGGAGAGAATTGCTTTGTTTTAAAAATACAAATGGCACGGTTCTAGAGGTTACAGCAAAGTTAAGAGGACTCTTGGTCACTGAAGAATCAACGCAGCAGCAGGTCTTGTCAAGAGAAAAGCAACTGTAGAGTAACAGATGTAAACTTTGAAAATGAGCCTGCTTCAGAAAAGCACAGATCTTTCTATAGCATTAGTATTTTCATTCTGCCAAATCTAATGTACTCTTTTTCTTCTGAAAAAGAATCCTGTTGATTTTTTTTTCTTTAGGATTTTACCTGAAAGCCACAGCAGAGCAGATTTATTGTGCATAAGATTAGCATTTATAGTTTGTCACACCCCACAGAGCTCACCACTGCAGTGTAAATAAACCCATCTTTTCCTTTCCCCAATCCTATTTTACTAGCCCACCTTCCCACCCACATATTTACAAGAGGTACTCTCTACTTGTCTGAGTATAGCTTAGACTAAAAGCCATCGAAGCCCTGCAGACCTTCCCCCATAATGACTCTCCCAGACTGCCTGGCTATAGTCCCAAACCCTCAGGAATACCTACGTTTTAAAATGAGACATAGGTGACCAGTGTAACTTTTTCTAACACAGAAAAACTGTGTTTGTTTTATATTTTTCTTAGAAAAATGTAACATTTCAAGTTCTGTTAAGATAGGCAGCTGAAGGCAAAAGGACATTTCAAGGCACAGGTTATCTATAACATACATTCAGCAGCCATTTTAAGTATCCTGAAGGACATTCAACTTGCATAAAAGCATCAGTGAATAAAACCCAAGACTAGATACTGGGAGCACAAACAGCTCCCTGGCCCAGTAAGAGCATTTTATACCAACCACAGCTTTCTGCAAACCACCACAGCTAGCATAGGGAGTTATGGTCACAAATCTTACTTAAATAACACCATCACGAACAGCCCTCAGGACTCCCAGATGTTTGCTGGAAGAGTACCTGCATAAAAGCAGGCTAAACTGTATTGTTTAAGGGCAGTCCATAAGGCTTTTAAAGATAACTTGTCCAGGAATATTTTGAGTGGTTCCCTTACAACAGAGAGGATGCACAATACAACACTTGGAAGACTGCAAAAGGTGCGTACATACAGAGGAGGTATTTAGGGGGAGGCAGGAAAGGCAAGTACTGGGATTACAAAGAGTCACAGTGCTTAACATGACATCTCTGAGATCTTCTGGATTTACTGCAGGAACCCATCTGCCTAACCTTCGGGGAGGCAAAAGAAATGAAAAATCAGATCCTCTCCTGTTTTCTCAGTAGCAGGTCTTGCTCCATCAGAACGGACATGGGCAGAGTGGAAGGCTAGACTGGGCAAGGGAAGAGTCTGTTCTCTGTTGCCAAGAGGGCCTCAGTACGGCTGCTGGGCTGTCTTGCTTGAGTCAGGCCACTGTGGAGGGGCATCCTGCTGATCAATTGGCTCATAGGCGCTGCGATCCTGGCCTGCACGGGTGACACCTGAATGGAGATGGAAGAAAACAAGCTTGGGAAAAAAACCAAAAGCACAAGAACTGAATCCCCTAGAAGAAACCAACAGCTCAGGAGCACACCACATTAGCTGCCCTACCAGCTCCCTAGCACCTGTGTTCTGTGATCCTCACTACAGTCAGGAGGCAAGAAAACTCACCCTTCCAACAAAGGCAAAAAAACCAGGATACATTTGGACATGGCTCTTCATTCCCTGAGAACTGCTCTCTTAGCAGCCACGTGGCTGTGTGGAAAGCAAGACCTGCAATACTACATAGCAGTATAACAGGCTCCTGTAATAGCGTATTTCAGCAAGATCAAGTTTATGAGATCTATTGGAAAAACGAACAGACAAAAACAGAAACAGCAGGAACCATGGCTAGCTGACAGCATAGATTTAAGAGCATGATTCATCCATGAACCACTCTTCCCAACAAAGCAGATACGCTTCAAGAGTGCCACACCATGGCACTAAATTTGAATCCATCAGTGCTCCCAACTGCACTATGAACAATTTGCCTGTGGTACAAGACTGGTACAAAATCATGTTACTGGCCAGATGATCAGCAGGGAAAGAAGAGACAGACAGAGAATGTGCACAGACAGCTCTTTAGCTATTAAAATCTGCCATGGTGAGAAAGCAATCTGAATCAAAGGTGGGCACCAAACCATATGAGAGGCTTGTTCTAAGCAGCAAGGATGGTACCAAGCAACAAAAAGGGATTTTGTGCGGAAAGAAAATGAGACAGAGAAGACCAGGAAAAACGCAACACTTAGGTTCAAAAGGAAAATGCCAGATAGCAGGAAAATGACAGAGGAAATTTGTCAACCACATTCAACACAAAACAACAGCACACAGTTTGTACTGAAAATCTTGTGAGAAAGACAGTTCAGGAGAGGATATGAAACTACAAAGTGTCTGAATTCCAACCTGTGCTTGAGAGGAGACTCTCAGACAGTATCATGCCTGTGCTGGGATAGTGCAGTTGAAAAGGAGTGCTCCCAGATTCCAAGCAAAGGGATGAATTCCTCAACAATACTTCACACTTTCCATGGGATACAAATGTCAAATCCCAGTTACAAGCACAGTGAGCAGCTAATAAAAAATGGCACAAACATGGCCCAGAGCAAGGCACTACAGTTGACTCACAGGCCTTCTGACCCAGTTAAGACAGATCTGTCCGGCATTTGCACATGTAGCTGATGGAGACGACATCCACATTACACTAGCAGAGAGATGCAAATAACAACATAGCCCCCCAAGGCACGGTTTCCTTCCATGGCCTCTCCTCCTTTGCAGGCTTCCACCTCTGTTATCTTCTTTGATAGTGTCAAAGCAGCACAAGTGACAGCTTTCAAACATTGTAATGCATTTAGACCATCCTTTGTCCTGCACAGCCTCCTTAGGCAGAGAAAAAGATAACTGTGCCACGCTGCTGGTTTTGCCATAGTGGACTCTCACACGGCAAACAGTCCCTGGCAGCTGCCCCGGCATGAACTAGCACCAGGCATGCTTGGCAAAATTGACTAACACCCAGAACATCCAGCCACAGCCCCTTCTCTCCAGCAAGGCTGCCACATTATCATTAGTAAGTACAATCAGGAGAAAAATGAGTGCCTCCAGGCAAAGTCCCAGGAGGTAAACATCAGTCCCATTTTCCAGGTGAGGAAATGGAGGTCCAAAGTAATCAGGGTAGCTAGGACATGTGAGACCCAGAGAAAGCATGGAGTTAGAAATCCAGCTTCTTTCCCTCTCATGCATAATCCCTCTACTTTCTCCCAGAAGGAAGAGGAAGGGTCGGCAAAGAGAGGACACCCAAAGGCTTCCAACAAGGACACACAAATGCAGGAGGAGAAAGAGAGGAAAAGCCTCTCAGTTGTGTTGAATAAGAGTGACAGCAGTGGTATCAATACCATTGTGGGCAAAATGGCTGTGAGACGAGGATGCCAGGTCTGCAAGGGAAGAGAGGAAGAATTAAATTTAAGGCCTAAGACACACCAGAACCACCAGAATCCAGCTGCATAGAGCTCAGGCTGAAGGGTCTGAAGTGCAAGGCAGCCTCCCTAACACCAGCAGAGGTGGCCCACACTGACATGGAGGTAGAGGAAGCATCCTACCTATGTTAAAGGTGTACTCTCCTCCACGCTCCCGATACATTCGATACACCAAATAGCAGGACACGGGTTTGAGGAGGAGGCTGAAGATGGCCATGCCTATACTGAAACGCTTCCTATCAGTGAGATAGTCTGGAGGGTAGAAGACAGAGACGTGAATGATGTCTGTGAGGACTGTGAGTAGCAGGCCAGTCAGGAACTGGAAAGAAAGAGAGAATGGGTCATGAATCGAATAGAGGATTAACCATTAAGAGTAACAGTCAGTTACAGCATCTATTTCCTGCGAAATCTGTGTTCACATAGTCATGCCTTCACCCCAGTATCACTCATTGCTAACCCCTGACACTGCCCCAGGTAGACAGAAATTCCTAGATGATTGATCTTGTATTTTGTGCATTTTCTTCATGTCAGATATCTTCTCATGATATGCTTCAGGATTGTTTATTTTTGCTTGCCAATCTCTTTAATGTTCAGAGAAGGGTTTTATAAAGCCCCTCGAATTCAAGCATCTTAAATGCTTTGAGTCCTCCTCTGGCATCAAAAGTCATAACAGCAGGTAAAAAAAGTAAGAATCAAGTATGCCTCAACTCTGAAAAGCAAAATAAGTGATAGTGAATGCTTCTCACCATGGTTTACAGTGCTTATAGATTTATATGCTCTCTTAAAAAAACCCAAAACAACCCAAACAGTGAATTTGACTTGTTCACGGCTGTATTGGGAACAGCTGAAAATCATCGCTGACTCAAAGAAGCTGATTCTGCTCTCCACCCTCTCCCTGAGCAACCTGGTGGAGGCAAATACCCTCATACTCACCATCATGATGGCATCAAGAGAATCTCGCTGCACAATGGCCCAGATCCCCACTGCAAGGACAGTGAAATTTCCCCAGGCATAGGAGGCTGGAAACATGTAATTCATGCATCCCCTGCCAAACAAGACAAAAAAAACCCCAGCCCATATTCACAATAAGCCTGCAACAGCTTGTTTGCATTCATTCCTGTTCCCATACAAACACCTCACTCTTAGATTTAGGATCTTCTTGCACACAGACAGGCACAAACAGGGAGTGCTGATTCCCTGAGAATGTCCCATTCCTAGTTTGAAGGAATACCCCTTTCTCACCCAGGCCAGGCCAGTTACCAATCACTCACCACACTGTGAGCAGCCAGTGTACCAGAATGATGGCCTACAAAAAAAGAGAGGAAGACAGGTCAGCAAGTTGGGAGAACTCTGGGAGGATCAATGTGAAACGACACCATCTTGTTTCCAAGGGATGGGTGGAAGAGGGCCCTGGACCCATGAACCCGTGCAGAAAGCTGGTGTAGCAACTGGGAAAGCGAAGACACAAAACCATTTTTTCTCTCCTTCTGTTGCGGAGTATTTCCTGTGGTGCTACACTGTAGTAATTCATTGTTGTTGTCATCTCTGACAACAGTTGATTCAGGGCCCACTTAGTCTTTTCTAAATGGGTTATTGATTTCAGAACACCAGAAGAGCTTGTACAGAAAGCCAGGCAATCTGATTCACACTATGCTAGCACAGTTTATACATGACCAATCTGGCATCCCATCACCAAGACGTCCATGGATAGTCATGCCTGCAGCTCCCAGCAATTTCACTCTAGTCCTCAGTAAATCTTCCTTTTACCTCCTTCCAGTCTGTTCAGAGCAGTGGTTTGACCTCACTGCAATATTAACAGACCTGAAGGCATCTTCCAGGAATCTGAAAACCCGATCCTGCCATAGTACGCAGCCCTTTTCACTACCTGTGAAGCCACCAGGGCCCAAATGCTGGCAGTGCTCTAAGCAGCAATAAGATAATGCTGTCACAGATTCTGTACTTGGCAAATGTCCTTAATGATCCTGATCCTTGCGCTCAAGGGGACAAATCCAAGAAGAAAGCATCTTACTGGAACAAGTGACACAAGGATTCTCTTCACCAGCACTTGACATTTCCGTAACCAAGGAGACATACTCTACATGTTTATTAAGACAGCAAATGGGAACAAGAATATACCACTTCAGTCTTTTTCTATACACATCCCCATGCACTTCACTTGCTTTTGAGCCTGCTGGCCAATCTCAAAGGGAAATCACTCATACTTACTCTCTAAACATTTGTGAAAACAAGAATATGGAAGACAGGCTCTATCAGCAGCCTCAGAACAGAAAGGCTGAAGCCCAGACATATCAGAGGATCCATGGGAAACAGGCACTCTTCCATTTTTTCCTAGCTATGAGAAAGGCTCCAATTGGCATTTATACTTACCCCAGTATAAAAAAAAACAACCAAACAAACAAAACCCAACACCAAAACCACCACTACCAAAACCCCTCTGAAGCACCCTTCCCCCACATACTCCCCCCAAAAAATTGGGAAATGAGTAAGTAACAAAAGGCTACATTACTCAGTGGACACAGGAAAGCTGTATGCAGATAGGAGCATTAAGCCACTAAAAAAAAATAAATTAAGATCTACTGACATCTTGCTGCATTCATTGACTTAAAACATCTATCCATGCTCTAACTTAATACCAAACTAGTTGCTCGAGAAGAGAGTTAATAACCAATGAAGCTGTGACATGAGTGAACCACAGCCAGGAAATCAACAGGAGTGACGCATCTGCTGGGGCTCATACCCCTCTGCCAAGACACCACAATGTCGCTGGCTTACGATCAGACAGAGCTCTTGCTCCACTGCAGTACCCTAGCACATCTGCTGAGCATTCACCCCGAGTAGCCTAGACTTTGTCGTAACTTCAAACACCGCTTAAACAGATTTTTATTAATAATTTTTTTTAATTGTTCATGAAAGCCTACAAAATGCTTCAAACCGCCCCCCACCTCACTTTCCCTTCTCCCAAATTGTACCACGGAGACCAGGCACAAACTGCTAATCAGTAAAATACAAGATGTTCTTGGATAAGAATGGAGACATGCAAATAGCATTTACTCAAGAGACTATCACAACATCAGGGAAATTCTTAATTAGGTAGTATTTAATTGCATGTTACGTACCCACAAGACCCCTCAAGGCTCACCAGTTAACATAATTAGGCAGGGTGGCTTTTTTTTTGTTTAAAGTTGTTTAGATCAATATTGCAGTTATTAAATTATGAAGCATGCTTAGTCATCAGCATAAAGTCAGGTAAACTAGGGCTGATAGTATGAGGGACTGCTGAAATAAAAACAAGGCATTGCCTTCCTCGTTATTACTCCAATCTACCCAACAGTTCTTTAGGGCACCATGGAATTAGCTGGTGGTCTCAGTATGCTTTAACATAGAAAATGTAGTGTTAATGAAAAACATTCTTTAAAGCTACAGTCACTATGTAAGATTAGATAATTTGCAGGCAGTCTCCTGATGAGACAGCAGAAGAATTTAAATTTTTCCCATCTGTTCAAGGACTTAAGTCTGTACCTAAGTAAGGCATACATTTATTCTTATTTGCAAGACTTGAACTAGTGCTGAGAGCAGAAAATAAGAAAGGTGGGACCTTTGTCCTCATCCCTTCAGGGCAGAAGGATGACCATGGGATTAAAAGCATGCCACTGGAAATGGGGGAGAGCTAAAGGGAACTCCTAGCTCCTCTGCAAATCCCAGCACGTGATGGAACCAATTGCCAAGCATCTAAAGAGCCTGGGTCTGCCTGGGCCTCCTTAGATGGGAAACTCTTTGGAACAGGAACTCACTCCTTTAAACATGCTTCAGCACAGAACCCAGCACAAGGTTGAATTTTGACTAACTTAAAGATTACATGGTTCCAAATTATAATTATTTTCTGGTAGTATCAAACTTTTTTAATTTTGAGAGGGAGAGTGAGCTCATCTACTCTGTGAGTGAAATATTCACCTGAGGATATACTAACCAAAATACATATCTGAGTGGCCACCTCTGAGTGAACCACCTGTGAGAATGCTCCTCATTATTATAACAGGGTGATAATAATTAGAGTGGTTAGGCAGTGGACCAGGCTATCCAATGGGGTTGTTGTGGCTCTATCCTTAGAGATTTTTAAGTCAGCTGAATTTTGAGCTATTTGATCTAACTTTGAAGTTAGCTTTGCTTTGAGCAAGAGGTTGGACTAGATGACGTACAGGGGTCTCTTTTAGTCTAAATTATTCTATGATTCTGTGACCTAGCATTTAAAAATGCCCATGGACAAAACATGTTTCCAGGCACATGGATTGTAGGGCACTGTCCAAACTTGATCAAACTCAAACTTTGTATTTTGAGGCTCTGCAGAGTTACTGCAATAATCCTGGGTGTCAAGCATACACTGCAAAATATGGCTATGCTGCTTCCCTCATGCTTTGCTGAGCATTACTATTAGAGCTGAGCCAGTAGATGCTGTTTCATGAGCATGTTCCTCATCCACTCTAGGGCAAAGCCTGCGGCATTAATTTTATAGCTCTGTAAGCAGCTTAAAGAGAGACCTCAAGGCTAAGACATTGCTACATTCTGGCACAAACACAGCTCAGTCATGCAGTTATCTTGGAACAACTTCTATCACGAGGCCCATCTTTTTAATCTCACAGAAACTGTAAGCAGATCATACAATGAATAGCAGTAGTGTCTGTTATTTCCAGTCCCTTTCTGAATAAGAATCTTTCGCACCTTTGCCATATGTTTCAGGGAAACAGGCCCCAACTCAGGAACAGTACAAAGACGCAGGAACAATTATTAACTCCCTACTCCCCAGCTATTCAGCCCCAGAGCAGTACCGGCAGACTTGACAACAAAGAATTTCTTAATGCTGAAAACAGTTTGCCCAGGACAAGCTCTCTCTTACCTAGTAAGAGGTTTGGGAATGGTTGTCTGAAACCAGAGAAGAAAGGCAAGGTTTTAGTTGTGTTGTCACGGTGACTCACTCATTCAAGAAGTCTGTGTTTTTCAGCTCCCCTGTCTCCACCTCCCATGGCAGAACATGCATTTCATGTTGGCAAACATAATTAAGTGTCCTTATTTTTCACTATTGTTTTAGCGGGGGGGGGCCCAGGGATATCAAACCAAGTTAAAAAACAAAGCAGAAGGCAAGATCTTTTAATCTTCCTCATGCCGTGGGAATCACACAATAGTCCAAACTTGCCAGAGCAAAGTATCAGCCAGCTTCCAGAACGTAATATAATCCACATGCCAGGCCTTGAAAAATCCATTTGCTTACTTCCCTTGTAACAAGGGAAGTTGCTTTTCTTGGTGAACTAGTAAGAGGGGGAAACATCATTATATGAACGCCAAGCTTTTATTTAGCACAGCCACGTGAAAGCCTTCCTGTATAAAGCTGAATTCATAATGGCAGCTGAGATAATGCTATCCTTCCCCCCAGCCTGTAGGCAGCCTGCTCCGAGGCCACTGCTCACAGCTTTATGAATCAATAGCAGAAAAAAAAAAATGAACGTGATCAATGATGCTTTCATTGTCTGGGCAAAGTTTTAACCAAAGAAAGCACCTGAAACGCCATACCAAACAAGACAGACAAAGTAGTGAAGCTGGAAAAAGGCATACACAGCTAGAAATCTCAGGGCTCTGAAAATACTAAAGACCAAAAAAGAAAAAAAAAAAAAAAGGAAAATTTCCTCCCACTTGTCCACAAGGATGCACGTCTTCCCAAAGTGAAAGGCATAATATAACTGTGATAAGTCCCTTATTTCCCATTTCTCTGGTTACCAGATATTCACTAAAATTTTCAAATTGCCCCCAACTGAAGCCCCCCCCCAACAGAGAAGCAATTTCAATTATCTACCAGATGATAACCCCGAAGTAAGTGGGACCATCTTTCTAAGGTATTTTGCCTGACAAGCAAAACCTTTGCCTCCTCAGGATCTTGTGTAGTGTTTATCCTGGATTAGCTCTAGCCAGCTGAGCTAGAAACCTCCATGGACACAAGTTAATAACCAGCTGTTGTCCCAACGCAGTCCTTGGCTACTTCAGACTCGGCCCTGAAGTAAGAGAGACCCTCGGAGTCACTGCCTGCCAGTCTCAATGACCAAGAGCTTTTGCAACGTTTGCCCATGTGATGAAAAAGGTTCAGAAACACCAGTCTTTCCTCCTCAGAGGCCTCCAATCTCCGGAGCAGGCCCGCGGTCAGGTCCCGG
>NW_009635275.1:0-2711 GCF_000690535.1 Cariama cristata
CACACACCGATCCACCTCCCCGCCTCATCACCACCCGCAGAAGGGCTGCGAAGGGGCACGGCTGAGGCTCTGACGCTGAGGCCAGGGCAGCAGAAGTGCCGGGAGCAATCACCAACGCTCAGGCACATGGCCTGGGAGGGAAACGCCCAACGGGTTTTGTAGTTTTGTGAATTTTAGGCTGGATGATTTCTCCATCTTGAGCTCTCGCAGGAGGAAGTGCGTTGTCTGCTGTTCAGTGTTCATCTGGTTCATGATGCTTCAGTTCCCCAGCAAAGGCAGCAGCAGTGCCACGTAACTGAAGATGCAGCACGTGCTCGAGGACATCTGTGTTGGGGATCGGGACCGGAGCGAGGCGCAGATTGCAAGGACCGATTCGCAGTGAGTCGGGCTGGGGCCAGATTTTCCACCTGACCCTCCTGCAATGACTGCTGCCCCAAAACCCCCAGGCTTTTCCCCATTAGGTTTCCACAGACGTGCGCAGCATGTCAAACTCCAAGTCTCTACCCACGATTCAGCGAAACCTTAAGAAGACGCCCAGTAAGAGAAGAAGGAAAGGTAGCTGTGATCCCGGGCTCAACCGAGAGAGCAGGGCGCAGGAGATGCTCGGAGCCACTGTGCACAGTGTGGTCACACCACCCACACCAGTTACTGTCCCGGACTGGGCCAGCCCCATCTTGCAGCTCCCCACAGCCTCCGGTCTGGGACAGCCTCCTGTCTCTGTTAGCAATAAGCTGCAAGAAGTACTAAAAAGTGCTTAAAGGAAGTATTATGGGAAGCCCTTAAGGACTGTTTTATCTTAACCCCGTAGGTTAGTGGTTGGCTTATGTCCTGGAGCAGGAGGGCTCGCGCGCAGGAGGTGTTTATTCCTGCCTCGTGCCACTGTGGCTTTCTCAGTATTTATAGAAAAGTCTAGTGCTTTTCTGGGCTAGGATAGACCAGTCTGCCCTGGGCACATTTTTCAAAACCCCAAGCGTTTCTGTGCCTGCCCAGAGCCTCGGCACGATGTACGGAGATCCCAAAGCAGTGATGGCTCCTGCGTGGTACAGACCGGGCTGTCGCGGTGGGCATTGGTGCCAGAGCTCCAGCCTGCTGTGCAGGATGTGACACAGCACAGCAGCATCTCAGCCACGGTCCTGGGTGTTTCCTTGCCCGTGACTTTTCCCCGTGCCATCTCAGTGCCCCAAAGCTCATGTCCCTGTGCTGGCAGAAGCCTGTGTCTCTGTCAGCGGAGAGCCGTGGTCCCACGCCTCGGTGGCAGCTTTCACCTGCCTGGGCCCTTTGTGCAGGGCACCAGGCTGCCTAATGCCGACCTGTCAGGATCTTGTCCTAGTAATATCTGAGTGTTAAGGCCAAGCACAAGGCAGTGATTAAAAAAAAATAATAAAGAAACCACTAGCAAAACCAAAAACCTCAAAACCCAATAGCAGAGATGCCTGCGCCCTGGGAGCAGCCCAGGGAACAGTCCGTGCTGCTGAGCGAGGTGTGTGAGAGTCACCACAAAATAGGACAAGCAGAACCACTGTTTCTATATTGGGAACTCAGCTGGAAGCTTTCTCTCCATTTTTTTTGAGAGTCCAGGTTTCCTAAAGCATCGTCTTAAAACACCAAGGCCCGGGCAGGGCACCAGGCTGCCCGGGGCATGCAGCCGTTCCCATCCTGCCCCATCGGCTCCTCCCAGCATCATCCCAGGAGGTTGCAGCACCGAAGGGAGCTGAGCAAAGGCACTGCTGCCGGCTGGTGCTCGATGGCTGGTGCTGCCGGTACAGGAGCATCAGCCCTTGGGATAGCAAGTGAAGACATCCAAAAAGCTGCCTGTGTGTCCTCTGAGGTCCAGCAACCCTGACAGAGGGAAGAGAAATGAGCTCAGAAGAAGAAAGTCTGGGCTTTCTTTTCACCGTGGGGACAAAGGGAGGTAGGGATGTTGTGACAGAGCAAATACACCCTGTTCATCGCCTGGGCTGATGCACTTGGGCACGCTGCCATGCAGAGACACCCCATTGCTGCTGCTCCCAGAGCTCAAATGCTTTCTGCTACCTGGGGGGAAAGGAGGGAGGGGGCTGGCACAGGCATGCCCAGCCCCTCCACACACCTGGGCACAAAGGTGGGACAAGGCCCCGGTCAGAGAGCCCTGCCCTGGCCCTGGCTGCTGCCATGAGCAGTGCTGGGGGGAAGGGACAGACCTGCGCAGGGAGCAGCACCAGGATGAAGACATTAGAAGTGCTTTGGGGGAAAAGGAGGGAAGGACAAAGAGAAGCTGAGAAAAGGCTGTCCTCTGATGCATTTCAATAGAAAACAGTCTTGTCTTTTTTTTGTCTTCTTTTTTTTTTTTTTTCCCCCAGACCTTGTTTTCCGTTTCAAATCAGCCCTGACATTCTGGTTACTTTTTTTCTTTTAATAAGCCAGGTTTGGTCTTTAAAATCCATTCATTTGAGTGTCACAATCATTTTCAAGGAAAAATAACATCGGGGAGGAGAAAGCCCCCCCAGTGCCTTGGTGCCCACTGACCTGCCCAGGGACGGTGGCAGGGGCGCCGTGGGGGGCTGTCACCTCCCGGCCTCACCCACCACCACGCTGCTGCCTGGCATGGACATGGAGGTGCAAGGCCCGGGAGAGACACATGCTTGAGGCTCCTTTCCGCAGCCTCCACCCTCTCGCTGAAGGTCTTGGGATGGAGCAAAGCCCATCGTCATGGCTGGGGGCCACTGCTGCCG
>NW_009635275.1:2723-6460 GCF_000690535.1 Cariama cristata
AGGAAAGCACGGTGAGACGTGGGATCCTTTCAGCCGCCCTCGCTCCTCCTGGCTCCCATCTGGCCCTGGGGCAACAGAGCTGCCGGAGCAAACCTGTTCGCTGGGGTGCTGCCAGGGGATTTCCAGCTCCTCCCGCCTGACCCCAGCACAGAGTCCCCTCGGCGATGTTGGGAGAACTTCCCAAAATCCTGCCCGAGCATCCCTTCCCTGCTGGCAGCCCAGCTCAGCCTGGGGCTGGCAGCAGCACAGGCAGCCTCTGCCTGCTCTCCCACCCCAAACCTGGGCTGAGCTCTCACCCCTCCATCCCGGAGAGGCTGGGAGCATGGGGGAAGGCAGATGGAGAGAAGATTTGGAAGAGAAGGCATCTTGAAGGAAGAAAGTAACAACCAGAAACACTGAGAAAGGGATGAAATGTGACAGAAAAGTTGGCCTGAGGGAAATAACGGGAGCTAAAAATAACCATCCAAAGGCTGCAATGGGAGAGAGAAGGAAAAGTGCCGATCCGAAGGAGAAATGGGGTTACACTGCAGCCTTCCCCCACGCATGCCTCTGCTGAGCCCCCCAGTTTCGGCGGGGTGCCCCAGTGAGCCTGGGGAGGAGAGGGCTGGAGGAGGCACAGGGCTTCGCGGCCGTGGCAGAGACCTCAAATACGGTTTCACAGCTGGGCCACGTGCCGTGGGCCAGTCCTCTCCCCGGGGCAGGGGCAGGGACAGGGACAGGGACAGGGGCAGACAGCGACCAGCGGGGACCGGGCTGGTGCCCGCAGAGCTCCCTGCCCGCCCCAGCCGTGCGTGCCAGCGAGCCCATTGCCTCCATTACGTTTCTCTGTTTCCTTCCTGACTTGAGCACAGAAAGCCTCTTTGCCATTCATTTACCCAGGGACTTCATTGGTATTTAATAAACTCGATTAAGCAAGCGCCTTAATTTGCTTTCGTAATGAAAACATAATTGTTTCTGCAGTTACAATGCAGGGACTCTCCACTGCAAGTGGCGGGTGCTAGGGAGCAGGATAATAAAACACAGAAGAGCCCAGAACTCATGAAGTTATTTGTTCTTCCCCTTAGGAAATAAGCACGTTATCACCTCGCCAGGGCACGGCGGGCACTGGGGAAGAGCAGGGAAGAAAAAGCCACTGCTGTGCAAGGTGCTGCCGTGGAGAGAGGTGCAGGCTGCCTGCTCCCCTCGTCCTGGTCACTCGTGCCATCTCACGGTCAGTCCCTCCCCACAAAAACATGCCACCACGGAACATGAGTGATTTTTCATACTCACTCACCTTGCCGCTCCATCAGGCATCCCGTGTAGGATGCCCGCATCCCATGCTTTGTGATCCCACGTAGGGATGCATGTGTGATAAAACAGGGCACACCTCTGAGCCTTCTTGGGCATAAGTGCGCATCGATGCACACACGCGCACACGCACAAAGCAGGCCGTGGGTAGTTTGCAATTCCGCACGTGAATGCAGGTGTAACCCTTAGCACGCAACCGTCTCCAAAGGAGCCGTGCACATTAGCACCCAGGAACATGTCACGCAGCATCCTTGGTACTAATAAATGGGAAAAGAAGTTACTTTGCAAACAGTGGGTGTAACGGCAAACCCCCAAACTGAGAAACAAATATCATCTGTATGGTTTGTGTGTCATACGAGGTCTCTATAGAGAACAAACAGAAAAAAAACCCTGCTAGTTTTATACAGTTTATGTTGGTATTTCTCGTGATTGATGATTTAGAAAATACTGCAACCACTGCAAATAAGGGTGAGCAGCCCAGAGGTCACCGTGGGCCGAAGGAGCTGGGGAAGACCAGAGTCCACTTGTGTTTTCTGAGGAAGACGAAGGAGAAGAAGGACGCTGCATTTGCGCTGAACGGCAGTGTGACTTGTGCAGAGAGGAAAAACAGGAGCGAGGAAGAGACAGATGGTCCCATTTTGTATGAAAAGGCAGAGAGGGAAGATGTAACTTGGGAATCTCCCCAGAACAAACCATCTGTGAGGTGTAAGGCCTGTGTCGCTGCTGGTATAGCAAGGTAGCCAAAATACTGAAGCAGCAAAGGATGCTGTGCTTGGTATGAAGCAGAACTGCATTTCATTACTGCCTTCCCTTTATTTGTGACTCCGAGGTCACAGGTAGCGTAAGCAAGAATTTAATCCTTTTTCTTTTTTTTTGGTGCTGTAATAGGTTTGTATTTTTCCTTACCCCTGTCTGATGCTAACCAGGATCTCTGGGAACTCTTGTGAGCCCGAGGCGATTCCCTCCCCAGATCTGAGGAACCCGAATAAATAGGTGTTGTGGACAAATGCTTTAAAATATTAGAAACTAGGAACTGGCCTGGAAACCTCAGGAGCCAGACTGTGTTTCCCCTGAAGCTCCAGTGATCCGTTTAGGAGCTGCTGGCATCAAGCACAAAGTCCCACGGAGCACTCAGCCTCCAGCACCCTCCCCTTCCCTGGCAGGATGGAGCCGCTGGAGGAAAGTCCTGTCCTGTCCCAAGCTCCAGAGAGCTGTCACGGTGCATTGGCCGCTGTGGGAAGCGCGATCTGGGGCAAGGTAAGTTCTTGGGTTATCTTCTCTAGACAATTCTTACCCCTGGAGATCTCATTCCCCCTGGAAAGGACGTAGCAGCTTCCATCCCTTCTGCGGTACGAGGCTGACCCAGCACCTCCCAGGGAGGGACTCCCTGTCGCAGGTCTTTCCACCTCCAAGTGCACCGCAGACCAAGGGCTTGCTGGGTCACGAGCACGGCGTTCGTGCCCCATCCCCAGGCTGTGCCCCTCTCGCCCGGGGAACTGCGGGTGAGAGGGGGCAAACGCGAGCATCCGTCCTCCGACAGCGACCTTCCTGCTGCGGGCTCCACTGCTTCAAAGGCGTCCTCCCCGCAGATGGTTTCCAACGCTGACAGATAAACAGGGGCATAAATCTGGGCAGGGTCATGGTCTAATTGAGAGCCCACCCATGCACAGGAATGCAAGATACAGCGAAGGCAGAGGGAAGGGACCAGCTGATAACACGCTGGCTGGCTTGCTGCGGGTAATGCCCGCTTATTTGATGTCACCACTGTTTCAATAATCAAGCTGTAAATCAGACAAGCCCCAGCTCTCATTCGGCTGGGTGAGATGCCCCAGTGCTGCTACACCAGAGTGCTGGGGTTTGCCGAACGGTCCTCAACTCTGTCCCTCGGCGGCGGGGCTGGGGGGGGATGAGCTGGCACCTCCCTGCACCCGTGCAGACTCCAGCAGGACAAAGCTGCAAAGGCGCAATCAAGGCAGGGATCTTCTTTTTATTTTTTTTGAGGGGGTGGACAGGGGAGAGAACAAAAGACGACTAAAAAATGAAAGAGACCGCCCCTATAAATCACTAATATTAAAACAGCATGAAAGGGCTGGGGTCTTCAGACACAAAAAAGCCCTGGGTGGGAGCGCAGGAGGCATTGCTGGCCCAGCCGTTCAATTCTGCAAATATACATCAGGTCTTCCTGACACATCGTTATTAGCTTTCCTACGCTGAATTGCACAGGGATAAACTTGGGGCTGGGAGAAAAACCACAGAGATTATTGTCAGCCCTAGCACTGCCACGCGCTGTGCTTTTTCTCCTTCCCCCCCCCCTGCCTTTTTCAACCAGGAACACAAAGGAAATTCATGGCATTTCTACGGCTAATACCGCAGGAAGCGTTGGTGGGCTTGAAAGAGGAGAAAGAATTAGAGGGCTCATCCAGACAGTGGGATGTGGGGGGCGAAGGAGA
>NW_009635276.1:0-7602 GCF_000690535.1 Cariama cristata
CTGAGGGGAGCCGTCGAGTCAGTTGGGTTTCATGTCGCTTGGGGTTGTCTCTTGGGGTCTGCGGTAGCCAGAAAATACCTGCAGAGCCGCTGACTCTTTTGGAGGGATCTAAAGGGGAGGTAAAGAGCGGGAGGTCACAGGAAGGCGAGGGCCGAGCTGGCCTGAGGCGGCGTCGAGAAGGTGGACGAGGTGGGTTGAAATGTCCGAAAAGGAGCCTGGGGCATATGATGGTTCTGCGTGTGTTCTGCTGATTCTTGATTGCTCCTTGTTCTTGGGTCCGGTCTGGCGCTGGAAGGGTGCTGGGTGCTTCCCCTGCCACAGGGGTCATGAAGAGCCTTGCTCCCCATATGCTGTGCAGGGTTTTGTGTTGGTGTGTGTTGCCTGTGTGGGTAACAGAAAAGATTTGCCTGCTTACTGCCCTAGGAGTGAAAGAATCTGTGGGATTTCTTAAGGCCTCAGTAAAGATCTTCAGTGAGATAGCACAGGAGTCAGGATATCAGCAGCTTCCAAAGTCTGTAAAGGTAAGCAGAAGTGTGCTGGCACAGACGACTCTTCCTTCCTTCCTTCGCACCAACCCCTCTTTATTTTTTTAAGACCTTTGGTGTGAAAATTTTATTCAAAAAGGAAGCTGTGAGAGGAAAGGGTCAGCCAACAGGAAAATATCAGGTTTTTCATTTTCCTCTTATAGGCTGGCATGAGACAGAGCACTGTCTAGGAAGCTGTGTCAGGAGTGCTCACCTCTTGACACTGCTGCTAATAGGTGGCTATTACAGCCCATTTTGCTGAGAGCTGAGGTTTGGCTCTGACAGCTGCTCTGGTGATAAAGCAGTTTACCTCATCTAGAAATCATAAACATCACAAACCTTTAAAATCCTCCTCTGTTTTTCATATTTTAAATTAGTCATTGTTATAAGTTTAAAAAGGATATGATTACATAAAAAAAGAACTATTATCTTGGTATGAAATTTATTTTGAAACGTGTGTCTATAAAGTACAATTACAGGATGGTTTTAAAATAAGTCTGAATGCAGATAAACTGACAGTGGGCTTTGAATATTTTTGCACACTGAGCAAACTGTTAATTTACATTAGAGAGGAATCTGGTTCAGGAGAAAAATGATAATTTTATAATTGATCACAGATTGTTTGCTTTCATTTAACCTGTGGTGTTTTACACCTTTATATAAAATATATTCCTTTCTTTTGTTGTTTTTGTTTGTCAGTATCATTTTTTTCCTTCCTTTATTTCAGTGTAACTTAATACACTTTTGCTATGAGGAAAATTCTAGTGCAAAGTAAAAGATAGCCCAATCACTAATTCTAATAGCAGTCTAAAGTGAGCTGTGGAGAACAGTCCTCCTCCCACCAATTCAGTGCAAAATTCTTGTTGACTTCATGGAAGCAATACTAGGTTTTAAAATTGTCCAAATGAACAGCAAAGATAAAAATGATTTTTTGACGCAAGGAAGATATGAAAAAAAGTCTGCCCTAGTTATAAGTGATCAGTTGGGATATTTTATATAAACTTCATGGTGAAATCAGACAATTCCAAACTTGTGAGATAAGCAAAATGTTCTTTATTGTAACTTCATTATTAATGTGAGCAAACAGTTAAATTTTCAGTATTTTGCATTATTGACTATATAGCTTACTCTGTTGTAACTTTGAAATATATGTCATTCAATATCCTCTCAAGGAAAATCTGTTCTTTCCCGTCCTGTTTTAGTAGGATGACTTATTAATGATACATAGTACAAAAGAGTATTGAAATTATGCCTTCTTCAAGGCTGTATGTCTCTGAAATGATGGCAGATATTCCTTAAAACTTACGTACTGTGTGTATTATAAATAGACTTACTTTTGCACGGGCCTGATCCTGTAAGTGTTCTAGGCATAAAACTTAGTTCTGCGTACAAGGTGCTTACTGGACAAAGCTGTTCAATCTTCAGGTGAGGTGTGTGATAGCAACTTTGAAGATCAAACCTTTTACCTTGTTGTCTCATTTTGCTCTGTATAAAGTCTCATGTCTGGCTATAAACCTAACTAGGCCAGGAATAGATTTTTTTAAAATGTACAAAATCAGCTAAAGAATTACAGTCATAGTTCTACATCATAGGTATAGTAGTTCTACCATAGTAAAACTACTCTGTAGTTTTTGGTAATTCAACAGTAACAATGCCACTATCATTAAATACTGGGTAGTTCCTTACCAACAAAGATGCCAGGTAACAAGACAGGTTACAAACTCAGCAAATTTTAGGATACACTCCGATAAACTATTTCCTGCTCATGTGAATAATACTCTCGCATCTACTTTGTTTTCTGGAACTTTGATCATTCTTGTTTTTCTCTCCATATTAATAAGGGTTTGCATCAAAAGTTTTCTAAAGACTGCTTGATCTTTTTTTTTTTTTTCTTTCTTACAGTCCCTTCTGTAGGCATAGCTCTATTTTTACCACAAGTATGTTTTGCCAGTTTTACATCCACAAGGCTAACCTTCTGTGTTGGAGGAACTTCATAGCCTGTCATTCATGTAAATAATAGTCTAATAGCTGGTCTGTTGAAATTATTTTTAGGGGAAAATTGGGCTTTCTCCAAAAACTGCTACTGGTAGGGTTGATTCCTTAGTGATAAATGCAGTTATTTGCCGAATTTTCAGGTAATGCACTTTGTATTCTTTTTTTTCTCTTTGAATAGTTTAGTATCTGTTTTCATTCAGTTTCCACTAAGTAGTAATTTATCATGTCATTTTTCATTTTAAGGGGTCAGGAGTGCATCTGTTATGACATTTGTCCCTACACAGAGAGTCAGTGAAGACAACTGAATGCCTTACATCACATTTTTGTGGTCTAAAAGGCTCGTTAAATATTAAGCTATTTCTATGTATTTCAGTTTGAACCAGATTCCAAGCAGTAGTGAATGAAAATGAAAATTACTCTTTATCCATCCCTTTTTTTTTTTTTTTTTTAAATAATCAAAGAGTTCAAGAGTAGGAAAGCCCTTTTGGTTGTCACATCCTTTCCTCAGCCAGAGTGGATTCCCTTTTTTTCTGGATTGCTCTTTATTGGTTAATGGAAATTCTGAGAAAACATCTTCATTATTCATCTTCAGTTTACTTGTAGACAGAAATAAGCTTAATCTTACTTTGGTAACTTTCCTCTTTCAGTAATGTAAATGTTTCAGTGATGTAAAATTCCATTTTATGATGATAGGTTTCATAAACTTTTTATTTCTAATCAAAAGCATGAACTATGATGATGTTCATCATAGATAGTAATTGGAAAGTAGATTGTAACATTGTATTCGAAGGCACAAAATACAATACTGAATTTTCTCAATGCAGAAAGAAATAAAGTAACTGTCGTTGTGCCATCAGACTAGATGTCGGTATCAGACACAGGGAGATGGAATAATGTACCTTACTGTTGGAAGGAAGAAAGAATCTTTGAAATCTGATTTAAGGAGGTAGTCATCCAGCATGCAGGTATTCCCATTTCACGCATTCTGTCAAGATATCACTAATTTGCAAGTCTGGCTGATTGTGACTTCTGTTAGATTTGGTAAGAAGGATTTTATAGTTACCCTTGAAGAGAACAGTTAATCTTAAAGACACGAGCATCTGTACAGTCTTAAGAATACATTCTTAAAGAATATAGATACATCTCAAAGAATATAGATACATCTTAAAGAATACAGATGTTGTGCAACATTTTGTAAAATAGAATTATTTGGTTGATTTTACTGCTTGTTCATTTAGATGCTCACATTTTTAGAAAAATGGTGCAAGCATTAAATTTCCTAAGACAATATCTCGTTGATAGTCAGAATCACTGTCATTGATACCCAGCCATTGTATTAAAGGATACTTTTGTTTCAGATCTCGATGATCGAACAATTTCTACTTTTCAAGAAGCATTGCCTAACAGTTTCCAGGCAGGAAGGTCTTAGTCCATCATCATGTCTTTTTTTTCCTTATTTTTTTTTATTTATCAGTACTTGAATAATCTGGTATTCTTAAACCCCTAAGGCAAACTCTTTGACTTCCTCTGTCCGGCAGATGGGTTTTAGCTATGTATTGTTTCTTAAAATGTTTATGCTGTCACACATATCATATTTGTCTCAGCTGGAAAAATACATTTATAGAAAATCCTGTTTGCTAGTTGTCTTAACGGTTTCAAAAGTGCTTGCACTTTTCATTTAGTCCAAAAAAATTTTACATGCAAGTATTTTATATTGCTTTGGGGAACATCAAAGCTGAAAAGCTTAGTAAGTCAAACATCTTTTATAAATGGTGCTTTTTTTGTATGGATAGGAAGCTCGTTCCCTTAAAACAGTCAAAAACCCCAAAGTTAAAGATGCCTCTCTTCTAAGAATTTTGCATGGGTTTGACTCCAGATGAACTTTTAAATCATATCCTGAATTTTATTTGCAGCTTATTTTAAATTCCAATTCTTGGCATCTTTTGAGGTGGTTGGTTTTTTTAAGACTTCTGAATGAGCTTAATCTACTCCTAGCATCAAATATTACTTGTTTTGGAAGTCAGTGCTTGTTTCCATTGTGTAACACTGATAGGCCAACTGGTGAGTCACTGAGTAAAGAACACCAGAATGTCCCAGTGAGGAAAACCAAATACATTAAAAATTGTGGAGGTCCACCAACTCTCTAATGCTTATGAACTGAAATATACTTTGCATTAGGACTTGTTGTACCTGTATTAATTATGCGTAGTACTAGACACAAACAGGATGCTTTCTAGCATGAAAGCTGTGCCTAAAATAACCGAAAAAAGAGGACCTGGATTCAAGGGGCATGGGCTGAAACAGATCAGGAGTGGAATTTTGCATGAAGCTTGAGAGGGTGTTTCTACCTCAGGAAAATGAAAACGATTGATGTAAAGTAATCCTGAAAGGAGAGTGCACTGATTAAGGCCAGACTCTGTTCCCACCCTGAGAAGTAGCCACAGTCTGAATTCACCTCTGCTGGCTAACTCCAGCTTGGGATGGTTAAATGTATTATCACATGCCACTCTCCAGTCTCACCAAGGCCTGGCAATTTGAAATTCCTAGTTCATCCTACACTGGGAGCTGTAGCTGGGCTGCAAACTGTATGAGTCGTGCTGTAGCTGCATGCATATGGCAGCAGTTGAAGGATTTATTGTAGTAGTGCTGATAACAGGGGAGGCCCCCACAGTTCCTTCCTCCTCCCTGCCTGGAGAAGCCTTCTTAAACAGCTCCACAGTGTAAGAGGGCTGGCATCCCATGGTACATATGGCAGCCAAGTGACAAGCTGGACTCACTCATGACATACAGTGTTAGAAGGGTTAGACCAGGTGCTCTTGTTAATTCACCAGCGAGCATCTGAAATGCGTATCTCCACATGAGCTGGCAGAAATCTTGCTGCTGGCTAGTCAGCAGTGCACAAATCTAGGCTTAATAAATATGGAACCATAAATTTAGACAAGAGCAAGAACTGGCAACTAATGATTGGGACTTTTAGTGCCGTCTCAGCTGTTCATGCAACTGTTTGTGAAGCCACACTGTAAATCAGATCACTCAATCCAGATTTTAAAAGTTCTGTCTAAACTAATAATTTTTAACCAGAATCATTCTATTGATTAAGTTCACACTCTGGTCCCACAAACAGTTGTACTGGCACAATTGCAGCATTGGTAGACTATGACACACAGATGGTGTAGAAAAAAGAAAGGCAGGGTGCTGGGTAGTTATTTTGTCAGTGGGGACAATATCTGTGCATATTTCTAACCTTATTCTGAACCACAGACTCTCTATCAATTTCGATTTCTGATCCCTCATGCTCAGCCATTGTCAAACTGTGTAAAGTCAGACTTACATGCTTGTTAATGTCTGATCTGTGCAATACTAGGTCATCTAATTGGTAATAAACTGAAGAAGATCAAATGTAAACATGTAATTGCATTTCTGTGAAGATTACCCAGCTATGAGTTACAGTGTTTAGACCAAGTTTTATTCCATACAATTCTATACCAAAACAAAAAGATTTTGGTATTTTGTTAGCATAATTGAAGTGTACTTTCAATTTAAAAAGCAGATCTTCACCTTAATTGTCTTTCTCCTGCTGTATTTCTCTTTATAGTCTTAAAGAAAGTCTTAAAGAAAGAAAAACTATCTCTAAGTACAAGAAGATGTTAAGCAATGGAGAGTCAAAGTTAAAACTTGGCAAGCACTTAAACAAAGAATTTTTCCAAGGAAATGGAAGAGACAGGTCAAATTAATTCCTTATGTAATTCCATTTACCTCAGTGCAGTTACATGAAGGATGAGTTTGGTACCTTATACCTCTGTGGTCAGAAAGGATTTCTGTGATCTCAATCAGCACAGTATAAAATAGTCATTCTTAAGAAACAAAATTGTAATTTAAGTCTGGTAGAACTGCCCTTGTTATTTTTAGTCTATTAATATAATTGTAAAAGAACAATAGGTCTACAGAACAACAACAAAAATGGCTTCATAAAAAGATTAGAACATGATGATTTGCAGCTTACATCCTTAGTAACAAGTTTTTTGTGGGGAAGAGGAATTCATGACAGACTGCTAAAATGGGCAGTGACATCAGGGACAGCTTCTCTTTCTTGAAAGTTCCAAAAGTTTTTCTCCAGTTTGCTGCATTGCTTTAACTTTTTTCCTCCAATATCATTCTTCTCCCCTGACCACCCTTAATTCAGTACTCCTTTCCCTCAAGTTTCTTTGGGTTCCAGTGTGTGTGCAGGGATCTCTGTGGCTTCTCCTTACAGCTCAGTTTTCTAGATTTTTCTCCTCAGGCAGAAATATTCAACCTCTTGGGACAGATGAGGAGAGATGTTTGGCCTCCACCATAATTTCTTTTTAGATTTTAGATTTCAATATGCTTAAATTTGAGATGCTTTAAAAGAACGCATTTTCACTGTGAGAACCCAGCCTCCATGTGTCAATCTGTAGTTGTCAAATATAGCTGTACCCAGAGATTATTTCCATTTTAAAACCTTGTTATAAAATATCAACCCTTGCCTCCTCACCCCACTCCCAAATTCAGGAAATACTTTTAATATCAATATGTTAAGATCTTTCAATACTGTAATATAAAAGCATCCATATAGTATATTAGTGCAATGAAATTGAAGTCAACAGTCTGTCTTTTTTATTCTTACCAACTTGCAACTATCAGTTTTAATACAGAGGAAAGGATCTGTGTATACATGCATATAAAAGATGTGAAAATACAAAGGCATTTATTGAAAACAGACAAAACCAGGAAGATGATAAAACAGCAGAAGGAAGTGGCCTCAGATATAAAAACTTTTGCTTTGTATAGCAGAATTTATCACTAAAAGCTAAGGTTGGCAAATTGCCATGCTTCAGATAAAACAAGCAATGTAATGGAAAAAAAAATTGACTCAGTGTACAAAATACAATAGACACATTTGAAAAACTAATGTCCTACAAAGTAATTCAATTAAACATTTTTGTTTCCTTTTTTTTATGTGTATCTCTAAAAGTTTCGTTATATTTTCAGATACCAGAAATCTCAGTTGTACAGATGCAAGCTGTCCTCTGAGGATGTCTGCACCAGGTGTGCCATTCAGCAG
>NW_009635276.1:7633-9117 GCF_000690535.1 Cariama cristata
GATGTAGAAAATTTCCAAATATCCAAAATTAAACAAAGATGGTGGAGATAAATCTTTTGCTTTCAAAATAGCAGAACTATTAAAGCATATTTTATAGAAAAATGATTCACATATTTAAAATATCTACTGCACAATTGTAATCCACAGAGCTACTCATGTAAATGTGTACTGCTCAACATTTTCACACAGGATAAAGAATAATTTTTTTAAACAGATCTCCTCTCCATTTCCTTCTATGGTTTTGGGGAAAAATCAAAAGCTTCAGGAAATAACAGTACATTTATACCTGAAAAACTTTTCACATAAATGTTTTTGAAATCTGATGTTGACTCAGAACACTTCAAAAGCATGAGAATCTAGGATATTTAGTTCAGTTACTGTACCAGCCGAGAACAAATGAATTCTTTTCTGCAAGGGTGTTTTCTCATCTCTGGCCTGGTAAGGCTAGAAGAGCAACCATTTCAGGAGAAGACAGATAATGAGCACAGCTAAATTCTCATGACTAACAAAATCATGCCCTTGCTCTTTATTCCTATCTGTAAGGCTTTTCCAGACATCAGCATGTACAGAAGACTCCAAACCTGAAAAACAAGATGGCAGATAACTACAATTAAAACAAACAGATAATTTTTTCAACATCTTCATCACATTTGCAAGATAAATAGACTGTTATCTGAGTACTATTTATATTCTTAAATCATGTCTCATTCTCTCACAGTGAAAACCTTTTTTAACTTGTTGACAAGAATGCTTATCT
The DNA here is from genome assembly GCF_000690535.1 of Cariama cristata. Classification (NCBI taxonomy): domain Eukaryota; kingdom Metazoa; phylum Chordata; class Aves; order Cariamiformes; family Cariamidae; genus Cariama; species Cariama cristata. Next base: position 8,391 of record NW_009635276.1, read on the forward strand.
CCTTCATAGATTAAATCATTCCATGAGGTATTTTTAGGCATTTCTTATATTTGAATCTTCAGTGTCCTGATTGCTTCTATGGAATTTCCAGATTTACTCTTTATGAAGAACAGTAGCCTGGCAGTTCTTTTTCTAGCTGCTGCTTTTTCCTGAAATGGTCTGGACTTTCTGCATAATTTGTACAAAGTTCTCCTTTCTATAAATGTTGTATTTCATTCTGTTTTAGTAAAGCTGAGATACACAGATATGAGTTGAAAAGAGATAAATTCTTCTTTGTATGCTTCAGCTAAAATAATGAAAGGCTATCTTGAAACTATTAGGAGGGAGATTATACTGTTTTTATTAGATTATGAAACTGCAAGTAATGACAGATAAATGCAGATAAAGCAGTCTTCTTAGAAATCTAAACTGCTAATCAATTAAAGATGTTATTCCAGAATGCTGACCATAGGCAATAGGAATGAGTAAATCAGTATCTTTATCATAGCGGGATTTTGGAAGATCCATATTAATTCTAGAGTAATACAACCGAAAAGAAAGGTATGCTTTTACCATGCTTAATGGAGGACTTAGGGATGTGTTTCCATTCTTTGCTACTGGAGTTTTTATCATTTATAGAAATCACTTAAGCAGAAATTTATTCTTGAGTTAAAACACGCAAAGATACTCATGCACATGTATGTTTATATATAAATATTTATATATCATAGAATCATAGAATGGTTTG
>NW_009635277.1:0-453 GCF_000690535.1 Cariama cristata
CCATAGACACATTCTTGATTGCACCTTTACCAACATTATATAGTGAAAGATTGCAAATTGACTAAAATCTTCAAACTCTTCCCAATAAGACTGAAATTTTTACATTATTCAGAAGAGAAGGGGCTCTCTTCTCTATAATGGAGTATATCTAGGGACTGGTAAATTAATACTTGTTCACTTATATCCTCCTGCTGTTTTGCTAAAATACACACAAAGTTCTCCTCTCACGATGGTTCTTCTCTCAAGATGCAACAAGTATATCAGCATGTTGTTTGTTTTATAACCTGGGAGAAAGCATAACAATATAGCTTCTCACCAGGACGCACACAATCTACAAATTGAATAAAAGGAACAAAACTGATTCTCAGAACACAGAGCTTCTAGGTAATTATACAAAAGAGCAAAAAGGACTGAGGCATTTAACGTGACTGAATCAGAACCTTCAGTTTCATT
>NW_009635278.1:0-17329 GCF_000690535.1 Cariama cristata
GAGTTCAATCAACCCACAAACACGTGACAATAAGGTTTCAGAGAAACTTCGTTTCCCTGTCCTCAGTATAGGTTCCCTGATACTAATGAGACTTGTTGAAATCATTAGTAAGGTTTCAGAGAAACTTCATTTCCCTGTCCTCAGTATAGGCTCCTTGATACTAATGAGACTTGTTGAAATCATTATTCACAAGCTAGATCCATTTCACTCTAAACAATCAAATGTTAGCAACAGTGAGAGAATAAAGCTCCTATAAAATTACTGAGAGTCGAATTGTGTGAAGCTTTCAAATGACACTTTCATAGCAGATGAGACTTCACTACTTAAATGCTCATGCACCTGTCGAAGGTGCTAAGCTCAGAAATCTCATGAGTTTGAGGCTTTTCTGAGCTCCACAATTCTGTTTCCAGACATTTTCAATTCCATGGAATAAATTTACTGTTAAACTGGGGTACCTAAATCCCATGCTGAAGACATTGCAGCCAGTTGTTTTGTAGACATGATTTCACACGTGCAACTGGTTTATCTCCCATGCAGTAGGGTTGAGTGCTCTAGCAAGAGGTGTTTGCTTGCAGTTTAACTGATAAATCTCAATGAAGTTTGAGCAGTGCTAGAGACTGTTCCAGCAGTAGCATGTCACTGAAACAAATGATCTGCTTCCTTGGAGAAGGCCAAAGACAGAGCCATCACTGGAAGGGATTTTTAGTACCCACTTGAAAAAGTTCAAGGCCCAGCTTCTCCTAAACCCGCTAATGCTGGAGGAAGGATCACCCAGAAGCATCGTTTGTTAATGACAGTCTCACAAATCGCTGCTGCTGGTTTTGGTACAGTGACTGAGAAGCCTGTGGTGACCAAGAAGTTCACAAACGACCCTTCTCCACGAAGAAGAGGTCAGGAGTTGAATGTTACAGGGAGTGCTGTCTCTGCTTTCACTTAAAATGGGATGAAATGCTGTTTCTTTTGTGTGTAAAAATAACTTTAGAAACCAGGTTTGTAGAAGGAGACTGCAATCCCACAGCAGTTTAAGTCAACCCAGGGGATGCCTGCCAAGGTCCCAACCTCCCTGCCCACACAATGTGCTCTTGCACTGACTCTCATGCTTACCTGCTCCTTCCACATGGAGCTGCTTCCATTCACTGTGCAAGCAGAAGACTAAACCTGTCCTAAAAAGGTGAGTAACATCACTAAAACTGTTCTGGGTCAGAGCACAGGTCTTTTCAAGCCAGGATCTGTCACTAGAAGTGGCCAATAGCTCATGCCTCAGGAAGGGCAGAAAGACAAGGAAAGCACGAAGGCATCTCCAGGCTCCAGTGGTTTGCAGTCGTCGTTTCTTAGCCAGAAAGCCCTTGAACCCCCTGACAAGGTGGTCCCCAGCTGCACTCTATACCCTCCTATGTTATCAATTTGCAAGCACAGATGTATAAAATGAATCAGAGAAGTTTGAGTAGTACCTTTAAATTCTGATAATGAATGTAATGATATGGTAACGGAAGTTTTATTTTCCTTCCTAACTCACTTTGAAAATGCTATGGCTTGTTTTATTAGTTTCTTTTAAAAAAAACTACTTGCCACATTCCTTTAAACTTATTGGAGATCCCTGAACAGACTTGGTCCTCAGATTTGTAAAAGACTGCAGAAACAGAATAAATTATGGTAAATTTTACTTTTTAAAGAGCCCGTTTGCAGAGAAAGGACTTCAGATAAATGCTTTAAAGAGATTTTTAATAGTAATCTCAGACATTTTTTGTCATTGTACCTGTCAACTCTGAGGACACGACTGGCTACTGGACTACAGTGCTGTTAGTCTTCTACTTCAGTGTCACTGTTTAGAGTTTATGATGTAAGGTTTACTTCACAGAGGAGAAAAAAAAAATATTTAAAAACCTTAACATAGATCTAGTGAGTCTCAGATTGCCTTATAAGGACTTTATTTTGTTACTGAAAGCTCAGGCCTGTTACTGAAATAGCGATGTGCCCAGGCTAACCATCTCCACTACCTACAGGTTGATTTTTCCTTTGTTTATGAGCTTCTTTGAGGAGATGCTTTGCGTGTGATATTCCGCAGCACTCTTCTACCAGCTGATCAGCTCTGGCTAATCGGTTCTTTAAAGCCTGATTTACCTTCTGACAACTTTGAGACAGACATAATAAACCCATCTTCAGAACTACCAGCTATCACTGACTGCATTTACATTTATAGAGAAAGGATTTTCAATTCTTTCTGCAATAGTGCACCGATGAAAGAGTGAAGCCCTTAGAGAACATCCATGTGTTACCAATCTGGATACCAGCCTTTCTCCCAGGGCTTGAATTGACAAGTGCAAGGAAAGCACAGAAAAGACTCGAACGCCATCGTCCGTCTGCCGCACCGTGCTTAGCATATGGTAAATAAGGTTACCTGCTGTTCTGAGATCCCTCTTAGAACTGGCAGTAGCATGACTTTAGGAGCTGACATTGACCAAGCTAGATGACTCTTTTTAGTTTATATCTAGCTTACGTTCAGTTCAGCTTTGGCTCCATTCAGCTTTCTATCAGCTACCAAGTGCTCTCTGATGGTGCAGGGTGATCCACACCTCTCCCTGAGGCGTGGGTCTTGTGAGACAGGAAAAGGAACATCACAGAGGCTGTCACAGCCTCGGCCGCTGTGACCGCAGAGAAAGATTGTGGCACAACGGATTGAATTCTGCCGATGTCCTTGTGATTCCTAGCTGATTGCCTCTAACAACTTTCCAGATAATCTCCCCTCAGCAGCAGCGGTCAGTACTTCAGAAGGTTAATGCTTCTGTGAAAATGTCCTGCTTGTTGGTCAGGATTCAGGCAAAATATGAAACATCTATATTTTGAACAGATTGCAGTCCTTTGATACAGTACATATACTGTACACATGATACACAGCAAATCATAGGACATGGCAAGGAAACAATGCCGCTTCAAACCACCTAGTGTTATGCCTCAGGCTGATTAAATAAACAAAAAGAAACATGACAGACTCACACACATCTTACTCCTGGCCTTAATTGCAAACAACTGTTTTGTAATGTATAAGGCTTTTGCCATCCAATTCCTTGGCTGATTTTCTACTGATGAAAGACTTTCCACTTCATTGAACTGTGAAGGCATCATTTCTATTCCAAACCCATGGAGACAGAAGAATTAATTTACAATTCCCGACTATATGAAAAAAGTGATAGGCATTTCATAAGAGGTGGGACTAGCAGCAGCACTATTACTAACTTCATCTTCAGAAAATTGCTCCAGCTGTTACAAGCTCCTCAGTGTAGCTCCAGTGGTAATACAGCTTTACAGGGACAACAAAAAGGCTTTTCACTTTGGATGGCTGCGGTGCATCAGAGCGCCTTGCAAAGCAGCAGACCAGACCTATAGCACTGGTGAAGCGAAACCATCTTTTATCTTAAAAAAGGAAAAGAGCCACATTTGCTATGCATTGAAAGGGCCAGCCTGCATCAAGGAGATAAAAGAAATAAAAATATTTCTTTTTTTTTAAGTGAATGGTAAAGCCACTCTTCTAAGGGGTAGCCACATGTGTTTATCATTGCCATCAGTAGTAATTAGCAATGCATATCCTATACAGTGGGCGTTACGGTTACACCGTCAGGCTCATTTACATCAGTTTGCTCTGAAGGCCCACAGGATTAACTGGAGGAGAAACTTGCACTCAGTGCCGATTAGGGAAAAAGTCTGACTATGTTTCCATCCTGGAGTCTAAAATTGCCACCTGCATGCACGCGGTCTGCCCTGGTACCCTGGCCTGCCATTCTATCCACTGATAACAAAAGGGGAGCAAGTACGGCTACTTATACAAGTGCATTTATATTCAAGAACCAGTAAAATTTCCTATTACAAAGCCACACAGGCTTTATTTTTAAATGGTGTAAATTGATGCTGAGTATTTCACAGCTGTCATGTTCGCTTCCACTTTTGACACTTAGATATTAAAAGAAATCCAGAACATAGCTATTTAGACTTCTTATCAAGCCTTAGAGCTACCTAAACACTCCATATTTCTATTTTTACTCAATGTTAATGGATTAGAATAGCAGTGACAGAAAATGCTAAGTTACTTGATAAATAGAAGTAGTAGCAATGCTTTTTTATATTGCATAAAAGAGGAGAAACAATCACAGGAGTAGGCTGAAATTGCAGCGTTAGCCTAAAAGACTCTTCTTGCCAGCTTTCTTGCTCAGCCCCAAAAGGGCCCTGCGCTGCAGCCAAAGGCTGTTTCTGCTGCGCTGTGGCCAGGAGGTGCTTTGAACATACGAGACAAGCACTCAAATTCCCCCGGGCTGAGGAAACTCCGTAAGGTAAGGTAGTCATTTTGGGGGGCAAGTACAAAACAGAACTGCTGGCGAAGCAAGGTTGCGTGCTATGAATGTTGGCTAGGCTTGCTCAGCACCAGCGGATCTTGTACAGCCCCTCAGGAAGCCCAGTGGATGTAGTTTTGGAGAGGTAAGAGGCTATGCTGATATTTCTGGCATGGGCTGTATTGGTTACTGAATCATTAGAAGGCACTGTCCTTACTCACGGTGAGGGTAACGTAGCACGTACTCCTGGGTTACAAATTCTGCAAGGTGGTTACAAAGCTCAGACATTGCAAAAATGATCCCCAGTTACCCCAAATGTCTTGGAGTGACACCCTTGAACTAGAAAACCCCATGTGTGAAACCATGCTCTAGGTCTGCAAGTCAGCCGCCAACTTAAAACCATCTAAGCTGATGAACACCATAGCAGCCTGCACAGCGAAACCACCACCATCACTGCTTCCAGAAGAGAGATGAGACCAGGTACTCCGCAATATTTCATCTCTGAATAGTGAATTACAGGGCTGACATTATAGCTGTTCACATGGTACGGGGAAACCCGATTACTCTGACTAGTTTGGTCAAATGGTTGAGGGGTAGAATTGCTCTATTAACCACCAAGCAATCTTCAACCCTAGTAACGCATTATGAAAACAGCATTAGAGTTCGTTTGAGCAACACTGGTGATCTCATTTCATTTCCTTTATGGCTCTTTATTAGTTACAATTCAGCAGATCTGATGTCCTTTTAACTTGCACAGCTTTTTGTGTAATCAAGCTGAAGGTGTAGTAGCACTTTATATTCAATTAATTCCAGTTTTTCTGCTGCAGCTTTTTGGAAGTGCATTCTGAGAATCTAGAAGGAGCTCATTTTCTCCCACAGAAATAGAAGTCAAATCCGAGACAGAAGCAGAGCCCACAGGAATGATATACCGCTGCCTTTAATTTAAGAGACCCTGTCTGCCACACCTATAGCAAAATCAGTGGGAGATAGCTCTGTTAAATCAAACTTTACGATCCCGTAGAGAGAAGAGGGAAGTTTCAGGTGTGAAAAAGAGGGGAGCCTCACAGCTGCTGGAGCCATTGTTCAAAATAATGTATCCTCGAAGACAGGCCGGGGCTGTGTAGTAAATATGCTTTGTCTATATTGATTTGGTCCTAGCATACCCAGCCAGTGTATCCCAGCATATTTTCTGCTTGCACCCAGACTGGGAGAACCATCGGTGTCACACTGCCATGCCAGCAGTGTGGTCAGGTAATCAGTAGAAACCTCTCTGAGGGACTGACGTAGCACCCCTGGGAGCACGGGTGCACCCGTTCTCCTCCTCCTCCTCCTCCTCCTCTGCCTTTCCCATCCCATCACCTTCCCTCTCCGAGTCCCGCATCATTAGGCTCCCCATAATCTCTACCAAAAGGAAACACAAATCCAGAAGAATGACTAACCCAACGTCTCCCACGTGGGTGGTTGTCGATGGTGCTGACTTGTACCAAAGAGACGAAAGCAGGGAAGCTCCTGAGCCACCTTCAGCTCCTGAGCAGCCTCGGTGCAGCTCCCAGGGCTGGGCTGCGCGTCCCCGCTGGCAGAGAGGCTCGGTTTTGCCGCGGGACCCCCGATCTGCAGTGGTGGGAGGGCAGGGGCAAAGCGGGTTGGTTTGCTGACGCACCCCAGCCCATCGCTCAGTAAGAAGGGTGAGTCCTGGGGGGGCTGCTCTTACCTTCTCCTTAGGGACATAAGGCAGGTCTCTCCCGTGCTACAGAACCTTTCTGTATACGTACATCCAGAGCAAGCCTTATTCTAAATCCTTCATATACACCCGCTCTTTCCTAGTCTCCAGAGCTCATCTTCATCGTATCTGAGCTCCTTCCACCTGGGAGACAGACACCTGGCATGGGACTTCTCTCAGTGTCTCCCTAAGGTTGTTTTAAAAATCCCTTGTTTTAGTAAGACTTTGTTTGTTTGTTGACATATATTGTGGTTGTTTTGCATTAGGGAAGGGACTCCATGAATTTTGCGTGCTGGATTTAAGCCCTTTTGTAAAGCAGGAGATATGTAATTGCTCAGACTTCTCAAATGAGCCAAATATTGCCCTTTTGCTGGGTTTCTTGCTTGATGCCTCACCACATTTCCGAAGGGGAGAAAGGGCAGCTCTGTACATCAAGCCAAAGGTACTGTGAGCATGACTGACAAAAGTTATTACTCTCCTAATCAAAATACAGGAGACATTAACCACTTAAAAAGGAGCTAATTCCAGTTGTCAGCTCAATGTTTCAAACGAAGGGAGATGTCTGCATACATTTTGAGCTGCTCTAAAGCAGGCATCGCCAAGCGGTGACTCCTGACTCGCATGGATTTTACTCAGGGACAGTTCAGACACGTCTTCCAGGCAAGGATTATGTTATTTCTCCAAGACAGGGAACGCTGCTAGGCTGCAGGATGCAAGGGAATCTGCAAAAGTTGTGGATGGGAAATTTTATGTGCTGAGCTAGCCGACTTGAATTGTCCAGATGAATCATTGCTATAACCCTGCAGCTTGCATCTTGGAAGGATAAACAGCTTCTGTACCTCGGAATAAAAGCCACACAAAAAAACTTGGAGAAAATAAAAGTGATAGACAAAAGGCACTAGTTTCTTTGGAAGGAAAGAATACATAGAAGCAAGCACAGATGTAATTTGACAAGAAATAGGAATAAAAATCTATGGCTGTAAGAAAGAAAAAAAATTACATTGAATATAGGAAAAGAGAATAAAACAAATTAGTTGCCATATGTGAGGGCACAATATAAGAGATGGAAATAAGCAAAACTATTTAATGTCAGCCAAGGGGAATCAAAAAGGCTTTTACAGGTATATCAGAGAAAGGAAATAACAGAAAAAATAACTTGATAAATAAACCAGGACATATATTCTCTGATGAATGGAAAAATACTAAAGAAATTGATTTTGATGGTGAGATTTAATATTTTACCAACATTGATGAGCCTAAAAGTCTTTCCCCAGCCATTTGCAGATAAAATAAAATTTGGTGAAAGAATAAATAATCAGGAAGTCAGCTACTGTTACCCAATGACTGTATCTTATTGTCATTTCGACCAAAAATACATCACTGGTTTATTGAACCTGACAAAAAAAAGGAAGATCAAGATCAGTTTCTATGCAGAATTGCTCCATCAGTGTCAAGACCACTTACATTATGTCTCCCTCAGTATCACCGTCCCTCCTTCCAATTTTGTTATCCAACAGTGCACAAGTCCCTTTTGTGTCATCCACGGGATGAGTTATCGGGATGCAAGGTAGTTTTCATCGCTGCCTGGGGGTTACTCTAGTCCTGTTCTTTTGCAAACATCTTCAGCATACATCTTCAGACATCTCCGTTGTGCGCAGCAGTGATGCTGACAGGGCTAGGATTTCCAAACATCTGGTGGCGCAGCTGGCTTAGGCTCAGCAGCTCCACTTGACATGTTGGATATCCAGAAACCCCAACCCAATGGCTAGGACCCTTAAATCATGGCTGGGTCAAAATTGCTTGTACTGGCTTGAAATTTCTAGGCCAAAAAGAAGCGCACATGCTCTAGGAGAATAGCAAGTTCATCTGTTTCATGAAGAAGCCCCAGAACTTATCCCACAGAGCACATGAAAGAGTTTTGTTTGAAAGCTGCTGTGAATGGCATCGAATAGCCAAGAGCAGCGTGAATTTCTCTATAGTTTCAATAAGTGGAGGACAAAGCAGGACAAGAGGAGGGAGACTGATCTAGTCCTCATGCCCCTTTCAGTCCTTTCCTTTTCAGCTGATTGATGTGACAGGGTCTCCCGTTTGTGGAGAATGACAGAATCCCAGACTGGTGGGGGCTGGCAGGGACCTCTGGAGATCATCCAGTCCAACCCCCTGCCAAAGCAGGGTCATCTACAGTAGAATAAGACTTTAGATTCTCCAACATTTTATTTCGGTGACATGAGCCAGGAATAAGGTATAAGCTGTCATAGCCAAGGCTTCTAAAGGTAAAAGTAGTTACTAACTGGTGAAATTTTTAGCGGTAGTTTTTAGAAAAAGATCACTGAATAAAAGTTCTACAGAGACCCCTGAAGACTGAAAATGGACCAGTTTAATGTCATAATTAAGACAAGATCCTATGAGTATTCCAGAGATTATAGAACAGTTAGTCTAACTTCTTTTTTAGTAAAGCATTAGGTACCATTTTTTAGAGATCAGATGTGAACACTTTACAGAAAGGAAAATGTCTTGATTTAAGGGTAGGCAGCCTTCCTGAAGAGAAGTATAATCATGTTTCACTTAGAAAGGTAATAAGAGGCAGTTGACTCCCATTAATCTTGAGTAAATCAAAAGGATACAGAAAGCAGAATTAAAATTTCAGTGAGTGCACAACAAGGTTTCACAGTGGTTGTGAAGGACTAAGAGTTGTGAGAAAAATGGAAGGCATTTGTCTGGTATTAATGTAGTATAAGCTTTTGGCAACAACGATACTTCTGTGAATATCCGTATGGGTTTGCCTATTTAAAACTAGAAAACAAACTGTTCCACAAGATTAATATTAGTGCTAGTTTCTAAATTGCAAATGAAAATATAGGAAGACTATTTTTACAGGTGGCTTTCCCACTTTCACCAATATATTTTACAACTTAGAGAAGACATCAACAAAAATCTCAAAAGAAGCAGCAAGTCAGCAGCTGAAAAACAAGAAATGTATGAAAGTCCCCACAAATATGGATTTATATTTCTAGCCTTAGGCATTCACGTGAGAAATTATTGGCTTTTAAGAAACATACATGATCAGATAAAAAGGAAGGCTCATCTTACTGTTAAGGCTCTGCCTGAAAACACAGGCTCTATGGGTTGAATTTCTGGCTCTGCCTCACTCTCCCTGTATGACCTTTGGCAGGTCACTTGTGTCTCAGTTTCTTCTCAACAAAGTGGGAATCGTGTTTCTGTGCTGTGTAGAGGTTATACCAGGTAAATTCATTAACATCCGAGTCTGACAATGCACAGCAATAAGGAGCAAATAAAGTAGACGTATCAGAGAAGTCGGAGCCTACAAAAATGTGTGTTAATGTGACAGAAAAACAATTTCAAAAATGCATTTTATAATTTTTTTTTCCCTTGACATTTAGAGTTGCTGGACTTTTACCAAACTGAAAAACATCTTCAAGCTTCAGTAGCTTAGCTTCAGCCTGATAAGGTAGCAGATGCCACATGAGAGAAGGCACCTGTTCTGCACCCTTGCTGCGTTAGGTAACTATGTGCAAAACAACTCAGATATGCAATCCCTAAAAGTCAAACCATTACCTCTGTCAACATCTTGAGCTACTCACGGAGGCAGTGAGAGTGTGGTGAATGAATTTACAGCAAAGTATACCTCCTCAATGAAATTTGTGTGTGTGCGTGTATCTGTGTGCATCTCTTTCTGTGTAAATCTATAGATTCAGAGATACAAATATTTTCTCCTCCAGAAACTGGTGGACTAAGCACTAACAGAAAGCTCATGTTTGTGTAAACGAATTGGAGCCAGATGGTGAAATATTATAAACTGAAAAGTTCATAAGGTCAAACAGACATATGGTTGAAATGCCAAAATGTCACATTAGGTCAGAAAGTGTCACCACAAAAAGAAATACACAGGCATATTTCTGTTACTTTGCAAAAGAGATAGGAAAGAGATGATGATCCATCACCGATATCTTCTGCTCTCTGTTCTTACAGGTCCCAAATTACAACTGGCTCCGGTCAATAGCATTGATTTAGCTGCTGGGCATGACTGACTGGGACAGCTCGTACCTCAGAATGGAGATGATAACACTTTTATGTTTTAGCTGAGGATTTACACTCCTGCTGACTTTGTTCTGATCTCAACTTTCCTTCTCCTCAGCTTGTTTTACCAATGTCAACTCTTCAGTCACTTGCCTATCAAAGACATCTGACTTCCCCGTGCCATAAAGTACCCAAATGTCCTGATCCCCAGTGCAGGTGGTTCTGCATTAAGAATTTAGGGACATGTTCCTGTATTCTCAGTGACAGTGGCCAGTGCTTTAGAAGAATCAGATTTGAGGAGTATCAGGGTCAAGAGAGACTCCATTGGTGCTTAAGGGTCGCCGTCCCACCAGGCTCCTGTTCCATGTGTAATTGCAAATGCAATAGAGTTTCTCTCTATGGTGACTCTACCACCACATCAGTAGTTGGGGACAGTAAAGAATGAGAACATAAAGTTTTCATGTTTGCAACTAAGAACTTGAAAATTCTTTGGGATACGAGAGGCTTTATGGCTCCTGCCAAGCAAAGATGACTTGGTTGTTATTGTGCCATTTAAAGCAGATAACTTGAACCAAAGCAATGATCAAGGTGCTATATAAAAAACCATGAATGAAGGAAATTTGGAGAACAGAATACAGTTATTAGCAAAAGAACATGCAGAATGCTAAGTGTTGTTCTGATACAGCAATAACATTTTAGCAGTTGCAGTTGTGGGCTCTATCCTTACATTTTCTTTCTTAATGAAAGGAATGAAGGAAAAATGTCTGGAGAACGTTCTGCAGACAGAACTGTGGGAAACAGAAGAGTAAAGGTATGAATGTCTGGATAAAATGATACCAAAGTCAAATGTTGACAAAAATCAACAGTAGAACTGGTAAAAATGTTTTACTATAAAAAAAAATGTTTTGTCACAAACAGATTTTCATTAAAAAAAACTCAGAATAACAAAAAATCCAAACCAGAAGAGTTCTAGCTTGACCTGTAACATAAGTAATCTCTGCAAAGAGGGTCCGGGAAGAAATAACTAACATACACTATCGTTCTGAAAAATAAGTGATTTTTTTATTGAATGAATCCTGTCTGAATATACGGACATCACGTACCTGAACCACAACAACACACCCAGAAGTGTTGTTGTCCAGGAAAGCCAAGCTAAATGGTTCCGCTCTCTCCTACGTGCCATTACGTAACCAGCTGCTCTGCTCATCTTTGAACAGCATGCTAATAGCTGAATCTGAAGACTGGCAGCAGTCATGACACGTGGGAAAAACGCTCAAATATTTTTTAAAGTCTTTTGCGATGTGACTGGCGCATATTTTCATAAGGAAAGTAGCAATCCACAAAAAGAATATACATTTATACTGAAAGTAAAAGCAAAGAAATATTTACATTTTTCTTATTTGCACATTTATATCTAATTTGTACAGTATGCCTAATGAACCATGCATCTGCAGAGAAAAGGAACAATTCAGCTCTGTCTGCTGCCTTTTGTTTCCATTTGATTTATGTTTGTTTGTAAATGATGCTAGATTCCCAATTGCTAGGTTTATTGTTTATTGATTTTTACTATTATTGGGCTCTACATACATACAGGAATTCATGGTCCAGAGAATTTTACTAACTGTGCAGTGCGAACTGTACGCAGGGACTTTTTTCATCAAAGTCAATGAAATAGCAAGGAGGTAGGGCCAGATCCTAGGTACGCCCAGCACCTTGGGACTGAAGGTGCCCAAGGGTCTCTGGAGGGGGTTATGAAGGTGCAATTATACAGAACCATGGAAAAGAAGGTGAGATCTTGTCCATGCTACCTATGTACCATAGGATAAAAACTGACAGATTTCTGAATGCTGTAGCCAGCCCTACTAGAGCAAGCCCTTCATCAGCATTAACATGCTATTCTATCTTCCAGCCATCCCCACAGACAGCCAGGACCAGACTAGGTCTGGCTTTGTGTCGCAAGAACTGTAACGCTGTCATCACAGAATCATTTCATGTTTTTACTTCTGGAAAGCTGTCAGGAAACTTTTCCGTTCTGTTACAGTTGTGGAAAGAAATGTCCTGGGCCTGTAAATTGTATCCCCAGTATAACTGCTCTCAAGGGCACGGTTGTCAAAATCTTTCATTAAAACTTGATCCTTTCAATGGAGCTCATGTTACTTTTCCAATAACCTGCACAAACGACATTCAGGATTTTGAGGCTGGAAAAGACTAACTTGCCATTTTTTACAGCCTAGTAGTCAAATGAAAAGTCTCAGAGAGGTTCATGGGTGAGGAACACGAAAAGGTTTAGGTTACTGATCATAAAGTCTTCAAGAGACAGATCACACACCTACTTAAGATGATAGTTATAGAGCAAGCTAGACAAGCAATTCATCATTTCTGAGTTGTTTGTCAAGGAAATAACTGATGCCAGGAAATACTGACAAATCTGGGAGGGCACCAGGTTCAGCAAGATACATCCTTCACAGGCAACATCCTACCCTTGTGTGACATAAAGGGCAGAAATCAGGAAAAGTCATATAGGAAAAGGTGAAAAACAACTAATACAGGCTAAGTACCATTAAAATACAGTTCAAGGAAATAATAAACCATTATGCATTTATACTTAATTTTATTTAGATTCTAGAAGTCTAAAGAAGAAGACTGGGGAACTAGAATGCTTCATTTAAACAAGGGTATTGATGCAATAATAGGTGTATCAGGAATTCGTTAGAAGGAAAACAACCTGTTGAGCACTACGGCTACATCGCTATCAGTAATCGAATGAGGGGCAGGTCTTAGTCTAGAGCACTGCCTCACCATGGTACACATTGCTAGCACTCCTCATGGCAAGGCAGTGATTTGTCTCAACAAACACTCACCAGACATCTTATTTATTAGTATATATGGAGCCTATAATACCAGAGTATGAAGTATATAGAAAAGCTAGAATATGCTTAAGTTAAGATGTACGTCACGTATACAACTAAGGACACTCTCAGCCTTTTTTCTCAGGTCTAAGGCAAATGGATTCTCCGCTTTTGCTAACTGTGACTTTGCCACTTTACATTCCCTAACAGATGAAGCAGAGAGGTCTCAGCCTTCTCCCACACTCCCGACATGAGAATCTGTTGGCCATGCCCAAAGGGAACACCAGAAGCCTCTTTATAACTAGGAGTAGTTCAACATAAAACAGATGGCAGAGCTAATGGAAGGAGCTGCTGGGGAGATGGAAAAACAAGAATCCCATGGTGGAGCCATCCTGGGCTGAAAAACCGGGATAAGCAGCAATAGGACTACCTTCATTCAATACCAGGTATATTCACAGACCTGTGAGAGCCGTTTTATCCCAGCTCATGAACCTCAGTGCTTCACTGAGACACAAACAAAGCCTAGAAACATGCTGCTATTTATGACTCAATGCAAAATGTCAAGCCCAGACAGCTACAGATCAGGCTGGGGCTATAAAGTCTACACAAAGCTGTCTTCAAGGTTTTCATTTCAACTAACGCTCTGCTGTCCCTCTTCTTGTCAAGACCGGCAATATCCACCGCACTCGGAGTGTACGCTGTCCCTTAGCTGTGTGGGTAGAACCGACAGCGCTGACTATCACCACGACTCGCTTTCTGAAAGGAAATGGCTGCATTCAGAGCACTTGCAGGACCTCGGCAGTGACCATTGCCACCGCTGCGGCAAGCATGGCGATGAGGCAGGTTTTGGATGAGGCTTTGAGCAACCTGGTCTGGTGGGAGGTGTCCCTGCCCATGGCAGGGGGGTTGGAACTGGGTGGGCTTTAAGGTCCCTTCCAACCCAAACCATTCTGTGATTCTATGATGATCCTGTGATGATTCCATGAGTCAAGACGCTAGGTAGTCCTGTATATCTGGTCTGTTTCAGCCCAGCAGCCTTCCTCTGCCCTTGGCGATAAAGCCTTCCTCATTATGGTGACCAATGACTGTGTTTGACTATATGGTCTGCCGTGGAAGAACGGAGGTAAAGCGCATCTTCAGACTAGTGACCACCTTATCACGGCACAAGTCCCTTATGTTTGTATATGGAAAGTGAGTGAAAATGGATGAGAGTAATACAGCACATTCAGGTTGTCATAAGGTAAGTTAATCCTGTTACTTTTATTCACAAAGGAATAGGTATATCTTAAAGAAATAAAGATTCCTTTCTTTCCATCTTTACTGAAGCTCACTGATGCCTAAAGCCAGTCCAGAACAGTGTTATAGCAACCACTTGACTACCGAAGGCCGTAAAATTATTTAAATACTTGCTGTTTCTGTGGTATTGCAGAGGATGTAGAGGCAAGTCAATGGTATGATGGTTCATGGCTTTCTTACCCAAACACTAGGATTTTTTGTTATTTTAAAATAGAGGATAACAAGGATGGGAATCCTTGAGGTCTCAACTTTTAGCAAATTAGCCTCTTCCTAAGTATAAAATGCAGAACTGATGCCCAGGCACACCTGTGAGGATCATCTATTTCTATTTCAAAGGCAGTAAGGTTTTTTTAAATAATCTTGGATGTCAATATTTTTGTAGCAGTTAACTCTTAGAGTGCAATTATAATTCCATGTTAAAATGAGGCTTAAAGTAGGGGGAAAAAAAAGAAAAAAAGATGGGAGGGAAATCTCTTTCGGTAAAAGAGAAGGATGTTCCAGGAAGAAAAATTACAGCTGGAATATTCTACCTTACTATGACAACCTCTGCACCTGCAGCTTAAATTGCAGAACTACATTAAAAAAGACCAGGGTTAGCACTCCATACAGAATTTGTAGCACTTTTGCAGCTTTTCCTCAAAGGTTGAGATTAAGATTCCTTAAAATACAAAAGATTTAACTGATTTCTCTTTGTGTGTCATAAAGTAATATTTTTTTTTTTTTAAATTTAACTTAATGGAAACTTTTATTCCCTGCAGAGTAGCTGGAAACTCACCAAAAAGTAATATATTTGCTCTGGGCTGGGAGAGGCTGAGAAATTCTGTGCAGCCAGGGAGCAGGAGCTGGGAGGGCAGGAGATGGTGGGACCGTTGTGCTCCCCTGGAGACAACACAGAAATCCTGGTTACAAAACTTTGTTGTGTACTAATTGAAGGGACAGCTGGAAAAGCAGTGTATCAGCTAGAAAATTAAGCTTGTTACATAGGAGTGAGAGATTCGTTCCATCAATTGGCTTATTAGCATCTCTAGAAAATACTCCTTTACTTTGTAGATTTTTTTCTTCAGTGGATTTCACCCTGAGTCGTTTTCATTAACTGGAGCTCCCCCTCAAGGAATACCATGGGAAACTAGTTTTGCAATAAGAGAGACAGATTTCTCATTTTGACTAAAACAATCCCAATATCCTAACCTACAAAATCTTAGAGATTTTCTTCAGCGTATTCCCTTGCTTACGGCTCATACATAGTTTGCTAAGCAATTTCATGTAGAAGTGAGGCTGTTCTTAAATAAAGAAACCTAGGCCAGAAAAGATTAGAACATTTGATCCGAGTGACTTTGGGGACTTCAGTATCATTTTACTCAAACTACAGTTCTTGTACCATAAAATGGCTGATGCCCACACTCTGCTGCAGTACAAAACGCCTGTGTTTGGCTCAGCCCTGTCCCTCAGACTTCAGCAAAACTGAAATGAGAGCTGCTAGGTGGGTTACGTCTTAGCAGAGCACCTCTCCAACAGCCCCCCTGCCCAGCCTCTGCCACAGCACTGCCCGCAGAAGAGACGATGGGATCCAGTGGCAAAAAGGGAGGACGCAGGAGGACAAGTCGCCCACACTCTGTCAGGGAGGTCTAGGCCATATCCTTTAGGTTTGGTCAAATCTGTGGAAGGAATTCTTCCCAAGACACGAAGACCCTGATAAATCTTACAGCCTTAAGTTTTCCATTCTTTCAGCCTTCACTTCTCTGGTATAGACATTTTGCAGTGCAAACAAAGAAACCCAAATCCTATCAAAACAATGCTATATATCACACAAAACACAGCACATAATTATTTTGGGGTGGAGGAGAGGAATGAATCATATATGACAATTGTTAGTCACCTGGCTGAATTCATTACTGCAGCATCATTACAAAGTGTGACGATACCCAAACAGGGAGGGCTGAGGGGGAGAAGACTGAATACCCGGTACCAAACAGCTGCGAGCATCTTTGCTGCTAAGCAGGTGAGCGTGAGTGGGAAGATCATCAGCATCACCAGGAATGGGACTTCACGTTGTTCCCTTCTCAGTGCCTCTAGTATCCCCAGTGTCCCTTCACCTTGACTCCTCGTAGGACCACTCACACACCTACAAAACTATCTTAGAAAGGAAAAGATGTCCATGACTCTTAGGATTTGACCAAGATACCCTTTGCAATAGTTTTGGTGGCATCAGAGTTTTCTCTGCCTATCCACATTCAGTCACACTGTGGTGGTAAAATTATGAATATTTAAGATTTTGAGAGGTCTGGCTAAGAATTTTATCCTAACTAAAAGAACATTCCTGTCAACTAAAAGCTAACAGTCTGTGACTGTTTCCACCTCCCTGCCGTGAGCTAAGATAATACTGGGTGTGCCACTCCTATAGGCTCCACTGACAGCTCTTTCTCCATATTGTTATTTACTGTTTGATGTCTTCTTCGAATTGTGGCAGTTAGCAAGGCACTTAAGGAGTCCATCCCTCCCAGGGATGGATACCTGGTTTTGTTAACATTTAAATGATTGCTTTTCCTCACCTCTTTCTTTTTTTTCTGAAACAGCATATAGGCTGTGTCTCTGCAGTCACTTGGCAGAGAACAGGGGAGCAGAGGAGGAGATGCTGGCCAAATGTTCGCCCACTATGATCATGGTTAACAACGCTTATGTCTGACCTGTGCATTATTATGCATTTCAAGTCCCCAGATCTACAACACCTTGGGAAACATCATTTTTCAGGTTCTCCAGGGAACTAGTCCCACTCTTACCACTCCGTGGTACAGCTCAGCATGGCATGATTAGCTGCTCCAGAATCTGGGTTTAATTTCACCTCTTCCAGAAAATGGACGAAGTCACAAAGTTTAACCTGACACAGTATCTATCACTTGGTTTTACTTTTAAAAGTTGCACAGCGGATAGAGAGCAGAACGCCACACGCAGGTCACTCTGCCGTTCATCAACCAAACCCCTTAAAAGCTGCAGCTCCACGTTATTTCTCTTGCACAACAAGGAGATGTCGTGTTTTGGAGGCGCTCACCGCTTCGCTGCAGCCCGCAGCAGGTGCAGCGGGCCGGGCCGGGCCGGGCCCAGGCCTT
>NW_009635279.1:0-445 GCF_000690535.1 Cariama cristata
CACACTCCTCTCCCTGAACACTTTATACTACTAAACACAGCAACAAGGTACTTGGAAAAGAAGAAACAGAAACGTCACCACAAGTTCCATACTTTCTTAATGAGTCTGGTGCTAGACCTAAAATAGAGAATTTTTCTCTCCCACGGGAAGAGAAAGGTTTCAAGTCACCCAGGATCACATCAGGTACACAGGAGAATCAAAGAGGAGGAGGACAGAGTTTTCAAGAAGAAACCATAGCTCACACCAGCACGGGCAGCAGTCAGCAAAGGTGATAAGGCACTAAAGAGTGAGTGGGGGACTGTCACCACCACAGCCTTTGTGTCTTGCACTCCTTCACCAAGCTCGAATGGAAATGCTACACACCAGCAAGCCAGAGCTTTCGTTTCCTTCTAGGGAAGAACAACTGACATCCACACCACCAAACCTCAGCTGCGGATGGTAACTG